>NW_010565673.1:13445-25008 GCF_000687285.1 Phaethon lepturus
ACTTCCTTTATGTGGTACTGAGTGCTAGACTATGAGCTCCACGTGATTGTAATACTCTTCAGACTCTTCAGTTATGTCCCTTTTTCAGATTTCTTATGTGGAACAGGATCATCTAGCCTGCTTGAACACCCATCCTCCTTACTCTGACATTTAAAAAGTTTTCTTAAAAGATTAAGTTTTTTCAAACACTCTAAATCTTGAACCAAGAATGTCTAGGTAAACCAAATAGCAGAGATGCTTTATTGAGATGAACAAACTGATGTTCTTCCCATCATCTCCTGGAAGTGCCCTGATTTCACATCATACACCTCTGGGGCATAAGATATTTAGCATGTTAAAGTCGAGTGTTAGTTGAGTGTTCAACTTCAAAAGTTGTTTGAGGAAGAGCCAATGGGTGTACTCTGGTATGAAGGAATGATGAGCAGCAGCCAAGGAACATGGGGGTCCTTTGGCTTTGGTGCCTGGTTCTCTGGCATAATTGTATATCAGAGCTCTCCAGGAGAGGTGGGATCTGCCTCCAGGGCAGATGTAGCTCATCAATAGGAAAGCACACTTGCCTGTTGCAGTGCTGTGGAAATTAGGCATGCTAGCTTATTTTTTTGAGATGGTGAGGCTGCAGGG
This sequence comes from Phaethon lepturus, assembly GCF_000687285.1. Lineage (NCBI taxonomy): Eukaryota > Metazoa > Chordata > Aves > Phaethontiformes > Phaethontidae > Phaethon > Phaethon lepturus. The sequence continues at coordinate 14,067 of NW_010565673.1, forward strand.
AAAATGATGAGGCTTCCCAAAATACTGGGCGAAGCTGAAGTCAACAGATAGTCTGGCACTTTGGCACCTAAGGCCTCTAAGGATCGTGATTCAGTTCCTGCTGCAAGCTGGTGCCTGTGGGGTGATGATCAGGACGTAGACATCACTCCTGCTGTCATCAGTCTCGCTGATTGAGGTAGGAGCAGCTGTACTGCCATACCCCACCAATGCCAGTGGGATGGCTACGGAGGGGCCCTGGCGGTAAGCAGTACCCAGGCTTGGCCCTCTCCTGCCTCATGTCACCTAACCCAGCTCTTCCACCTTGTCCTGTGCTCAACTTATGGAATGGACTCTGACCATCTGTAAAGGTCCCATCTGAATTCATATTGATCATGTTGTCCTAATATGGGCTTATCCCAACTGTGTAGTGGTTTTTAACTGAAAAAATTGAAAATGAGTTTGCATTTTCAAAGGTGTAGCACACATGGATTGTGGTATTATGGCAATCAGTGTTGCAACTGGTCATTACTGGTGGCTACACTGAATGAGAACCAGCTGGGTTGAGGATCTGTCTCTTCCACCAAGGTGGGTGCCTTTTGCACTTGCATGATGAGCTAGCAGATTGGGAGACCTGGAGATGGCTGTCGGCCAGCTCTCTCTAGCATCCTTCTCTTTGAAACAGCCTCTTTCATTATGGTACCAGGGCACATACTGAGGAAACGAAACAGGTAAACCTCTCACGTAGCTGTATGCTCATCCTCCCGTTGCTGTGATGGGAATTTGAATGCACGTTTGAAATTTACACTGACACAGTCCTCCAGAGTTTGGGCCACAGGGATTGCCCGCTGTTGTGCCAGGCTGTGAGGCTTGAGATGAGCATAGCTGTAAGCAATTGAAAATATTTTACCTGGTATGAGGAGAGATGAACGCTGGGGTTGTATGGCAGGTCCAACTGAATAAGGACTGCAGCTAATCTCTGCTGAAGATTTTCAGAGGGAAATATTTCTCCTTGTGCAAGATGGCTGGTACTTGGTATGCTAGACTTGGGTGTTGTGTATTTATCCTCTAAAATAGGTGACATTTAAAGTGCTGCTGTTCTTTGCTTACTGATTTTTCTAGTGTTTCTTCCTGGAAAGAGCAGGTATGGAGGCACTGCTGCTCTGTTTCAGCATGCCATGGTGAGAAGTGAATGTAGGCAAAGCAAGGCCCTGTTGGGGGCTGAGGGAGGGGAGACAAATGTGGTTCTGTGTAGACTTCAAGTGACAGCTCAGACACTGGAGGGAGGTTTTATTTGGGTAGGGCAAGCTGGTCTGCCAATCAACAGGTATCTGAAATACACTCATATAAAAATGTAAGATAACTCTTCCACCTAGAAATTGTATGTGTAAAAGTGTAGGCGTATGAATATACACATGAAGTGCTTTTTTTTTGGGGAGTAGCGGATTTAACTGCTGGGTATCACTGTAAAAGACAAGTGTGTGGTCTTTTTCATTTTTATAAAAGAAAAAAAAAGACCTTAAGTCCTCTGATCACAAGTGTAACAAGCCCTCCTGAATTCTTCAGGTCCCGGTGCTGAAAGACTAACCTTTCCTAGAAGCTGAGACTGTGGTGGCCCAGACAGTGGGCTAGTGAAGCAGAATGCTGTGCTGGATGTCAGCCAGGCAGCCCACTGATTCCAGAAAACACCATATTGTGTATGCAAGTGCATCTGCTAAATTGTGAATTGAAGACCTGCAGATCACATTTTCCACTGGGCTTTTCTAAATGCTTTGATGATGGCTGGAGCTTTTCCTGATAAACCTTTGTCACTACTTCGCTCTTGCTCTTTGTGAACATTTTCAACACTGAAGGAAAATTTATGGAAGTGTTTTTATGTCTCTGACAAATAGAAGATCTCATGGAAGGGAGCAAAAAAATATCTTGGATGTTCTTGCAAAGATAGCTTTGAAGTGAGAAATACAGTGATGGGGAGGAACTCTATATTTTGGAGGAATAAACATCCTTGTTCTCTCCTTTCCTGTGATCCGGATCAAAATTTGTAATGGTCTGCAGTAACATACTGAACATTCAATCAGACTTATGCTAAAACCAAACCTGAGCAACGAGGTGGCAATGCCACCACTCTGTGGAATTTCCTTGTATGTAAAAGCAGAAAGCTTGAGCTGATGCTTGTTATGTAAAGCAGAAAGGAGAAACAAGCTGCGGGGTGGGTGGGAGCTGCAATATGGCGAAGCACAGGCTTGCTGGGACTCTAGCACTTGAAGAGTAAGAAGGGGGGCTTCATGGTCTTCATGGGGTGGACTAAGGCTGTAAAAAAAGCTGGATGAAAACAGGTTGCAGCAAAATGAGAAAGGGCAGGGTGGACGTGTGCACACTAAAGAGAAGGGGAAAAAACCCAAACCCTGATCAGAATGAAAAAGAAACTAATCCACACACACTTGGATTGGGCCTAGAGTCTTCTATTTCCCAGACAATGCTGGCATCATGTGGCCACTTATTTAGCTTGCCTTGTATTAAAGTATTTCTGAAAACTCTTTGCGCTCTCAGTGTCCATCTGATTGGAATCCCCAAAAAAGCTTACAAACACCACTAACTCAGCTGCTTCACTTGCCTGGGTGCCCTGGGACACCATCTCCGTTTTATAGAAGGCGTAAGGAGTCTTAATTGGTGGTTTGGGGTCTTACTTTCTGACCAAACATCACTGACCATGTTTTTCAAATGATCAGGCTGCCTCTTCTAACATGCAGAAGAGTTTTTAGCTTTTGCTTCTGAATCTAAATGAGAGGAGGAGATTGCCACCTGCGTGGCAGGCTGTGGTGGGAGTATTTTCCCACCGTGGGGACATGCTTGTAAGGAGGGGGAGCAACGTTGGGGGACAGTGGGTTTGCAGGGAGGGAAAAGAAACTCTAAGGCAGCGATTCCTCCTGGGGTGGCAGAGTGTGGGCTGCAAGAGGAGAAGTGAGGCTCATTTTGGAAAGAGCTGGAGGGGGAGACATCTTGCAGTGGCCAGGAGATATCCACACAAGGAACAGGAGCAGGAACAAGGAGAAAAGGGAGGTGTAGCAATGCTTTTCATGGGTACCCTGCAAAGGAGCAGCACCCTGTAGAAGATATTAGTAAAAGAGACTTCAGTGACTGCTGGGCTATGGAGAAGAAAACTGCATATCTCATCATGTATTTAGCTGATTAGTTTAATAAACCAAGATATAGAAAATAAGGATGACTAAAGCAATATTGATATTCTGGAAGGAAGGAAACCTGGGTAGAGATAGGATCTAATACTAGTTGAAGTGGGATCCTGTTACACAGACCGGACTTAAAGAATTTTGCAAAAGTGCCCCTGAAGCTCCAGTAAACAAAGCCTAGGTAGTGTAGCTTTAATCAATGACACTAATAGCTTATTAACCTCCATCTGAAATAACCTGCCAAGAACAGAATCTGTTCAGGGGAGTTCCGCTTCGAAGTTCTGTACATCCAGATAAAATGTAAAACTTGGTGAGAAACATAAAATAGTCAAAAGAGGGTATTTCTCCCAGCTATGTTTCAGATTGAGAAAGATGATACAGCATACTTAAATATTAAGACAGAGCATGGGTATAATTGCACACTTGCACAAATGTACAGAGGAGCTGTGCACACTTGTATACATTTCCGTATGTACAAATACTCGTGTATAGGCACAGACACATGCATTTCTGCAAAGACTGTCTACATATTTAAAAAGAAAATCTCATACAGGTGCAAAAGGGGTGAAAGTATAAAGTAAAATGAGTGATAAAACTGTTAAACCTTCTTCAAACCTTGTAAAGCCAAGTAAGTCTCAGGTCTCTGCAGCAAGTAGGAAGTCAATTAGTAGGAAACACAGGTCTCATTCTAAGGTGTACAGTGCTAGCTGTAGAAATACAGGCATGTGTTTAAGTAAATACTGATAATTATGGCTCTGATGTTATAGCTTTCATGAACTTATGTGTTTAGGTGACAGAACCTTTAATCCAACTTGATGTCTTGTTCAGATTGGTTGCTCTTGGTTAAAATGTCTAGGTTGGATCATTTCAAGGATTTCCAGGCTTTGGCAGGTGACGAGGTACAAAATTCTATAATAGAGATACTTGGGCATCTACATTGCATAGTAGAAAATAGATATTTAAATGTTTTAGCATCTAGGTGAAAATCCAAAGTAGATCACTAAATTCCTTCTCCTTTATGACTTAAAGTTTTCCCACGAAACTGTACTTGGAATCTATCTCTAGAGCAGACCCAGCAAAATCAGACTGGTTGAAGTTAGTACTGCAGAGACATGAATGCAGGCCCTTTGCCTTTCTATGGTAGAATTTTTCCTACAGCTTTTATCCAAAATGGAGATACTCTTTTTTTCTTTGGCTATATATGATTAAATATAAGGATTAGTGTATGCACATATACTACTGTGTGAGGTCTGCTAGGCTGTTTGTTCCCAAAGACTGCTTTTTTCATACTGGTTCTTAGAGATGCATTGATAACAAGGAAGCAAAAGTACTGTGTGTGCTGTTTTATATGTGTTCTTCCAGGGTAGCTTTAAACAGGAGACTGTCTGCATCATTAAAAGTTGTTGAGCTGGATACATGTTGAACTTGCATTGCCATTACCTAGAGAGTTCACTGTTGGAATAGTACTTGATGAAAGCTATTAAATAGATATTTCTTTTCCTGAGTGGTGAAGGGGATGAATGGGTGGAAAAGGAAAATGAGAAAGTAGATAATGTGACTGAGAACAGGTTCTTCTGTTTAACTGTGGAGCGAGTGAAAAGGTGAGACTTTTGGTAGGTTACTCTTTCTCTAATTGTAACTCTGCCTTCTCGTTTCTCCTGGCTGGAAGAATGAGAAGTTCTTACTCTAATACATGTTTTTAGAGGCTTTTGCATAGCTCTATAGGTGAAGGATGAGACTTGTCATTAGTGACGATCTTAACTTTGGGCCATGATAGCAGATAATCTTCCTGATGCCTATGTACCTTTCCCAGAGCAACAGAGAACAAGCACTGGCAGATAGAAGTGAAGTGCATCTTTATAGGGCAAACAGGGCTTACATCCCTTGCTGTCACAGGACAAAACCTATTTTGGATGTGAAAGAAAAATAATGAGCTGGTTGAGTGTTTTTCTAAGCTGTTACTTCACCCTTTCACTCTGGTTTCTCAGTGGAGTCAGTTACAGCAAGTCACAGCTAGTTACCCCTCGACATGCCAGCAAGGTGTACTTCATGCTCTCCGGAACATTGTCTATGAATCTGATGCATTGCAGGAAGGACAGGGGTATCAAATGTAATGTAAGAGACATTTAGAATGTGAAGCAATATGCATATGTTGGAAATTGAAGATACTAAACTGTTTACTGTAGTTGAGCTTAGACCTAAATCTATTTTCAGGTAGGGAAGAAAATATGTTAATTTTTTTCAGGGGGAGGAAGGAGAAGAGGAAGCCTTCTTAGACAATGCAGATCTCTGTTTCCCACCTAGTTTATTAAAGATTAAAGCTTTAGTGTGCCTGTCTTTGTGTATCTTTGACAGAACTCATAGGGAAGTTTCAGCTCTGTTTTGGGGGATGAGAAATGGAAGTAGAGTACAGACTGAGTAATCAGCTCAAATGCCCCAGGGAAAATTTATGACTTAACAGGGGAATTTGACACCATTTCCAATTAACTAAACTAGTCTTTCCTTAAACTTTTAAAGAGGTCAGCACTCTGGTAATGGTAGGAGGGTAAAGTTGCTCTTGCTACCGCACCCCCCCCCGCCAACCAACCAACCCCAAAACAACAAAACCAAACCAAAACAACCAAAAACACAAACCCCAAAGAAATTTGGACTGGCAAGACTGCATTGCTGCAGGAATTGGTGGGGTTTACTTTTTGGGTCGGAAATGGTTAGTATTAGAACTTCGAGATCAGAGTGCTCTCTAAAGATACCTTTACAGCTATTAAATTCAGGCTGAATATCCCTCCTTTCCTGGGTTGTACCAGCAACAACACAGTTCTAGGATAGGCAGGGAGGAATGCAGTGTTTAGTTAAGTGTGAGGAGAATATAACAACCCTGATCCAATACGTACGAGGACCAACAGGAAGGAGGATCATGCTTGGCTTGGGTGGCACTATGCTGGCAGAATGGTATATTCTGGGAAGGAGACAGGGTATGGTGGGATACTACCTCAGGTCTTGAGTGAGGGAAGGGAAAGGAGCATTGAGGAAACTGATCTTCAGCCATTGAGATAGGCTTTAGGTTTTACGTCTTGTGGAATGTAGAGACTGACAGAGCCACAGTGCCTGACTGTTCGTTGCATGGGTCCAGAGCAGAAGAGTGAGCAGATGTTGGGGCTTGGGCCAGGTGCTTTCTGGTAGTCCTTCTGGCTGCCTTGCTATAGGCACAGCTCTGGCCTTACTAGTGGATCATGTCTGTGGGACTGGAGACTGAAGGAAAAGCTTGCAGAGCCACTCTGTAGAATGTAAAGTATGTACCTACCTGAGGGAAGGAGTGTGGGAACTATGCCTTAGTGGTAAGGCTTGAATAAGTGAAAACAGGTAATACCACAAAGGGTAACAGGAGTCTTGTGGATCCTGGCTATGGGCTCAGTGCTGTTGGAAAGCAACTGTAGGGAGAGTTTAGCATGAAAAAAACCCACAACAATCCCAAACTGGTTTGGTGGTGGAGGCACACAGGATTCTGTCTGCTTAAGACATCCTTTCTGTTCTTTCCCCAGACACTAGCTGTGTTGCTATCTCTTTCCCACCTGGTAATATTTTTTTTTTGCTTGTGTCCTTGCCATGTTAGATGAGAGGCCATTTTCATGGCAGGTGCTCTTTTGAGAAAGTTACCACAAGTGGGTGCAGAGGAAGGCCACAGAACTGATCAGAGGTCTGGAACACCTCTTCTAGGAGGACAGGCAGAGAGATTTGGGGTTCTTCCATCTGGAGAAGAGAAGGCTTTGGGAAGACCTCACTGCAGCCTTCCAGTACTTAACAGGGGCCTATAGGAAAGGTGGGGACAGACTTTTTAGCAGGGCCTGTAGTGATAGGACAAGGGATAATGGTTGTAAACTAAAAGAGGGAAGATTTAGACTAGATGTAAGGAAGCTGTGTTTCACAATGAGGGTGGTGAAACACTGGCCCAGGTTGCCCAGAGAGGTGGTAGATGCCCCATCCCTGGAAACATTCCAGGGCAGGTTGGATGGGGCTCTGAGCAACCTGATCTAGTTGAAGGTGTCCCTGCTCATTGCAGGGGGGTTGGACTAGATGGCCTTTAAAGGTCCCTTCCAACCCAAAGATTCTATGCACCTTGTAGGCAATATTCCTTGTTCCCATCACAATTGCTTTGCTGCAATCTGGCTTGTTAAATGCAATTTGAATTTGCTGTTCTTCCCTTCCCCCAAATATTTATTATAAGGTTTATCAAGGCTGTCATTGGCTTTTTAAACTTATGAGGTGGAGTGGGTAATTGTATTAAATGAAGGCATGAGATAGGGAACTCTTTCAGCATCCCTAAAAGAAATCTGGAAATTTTGCATATCTAACATTTTTGTTGGTGTGCTTGAGTTCTCTGTAATTTACAGATTAATCAGTTCAACCCTTCCAACACTTTTAGTGGGAAAACTACCCATAATCTATAGTAATAGCTGCAATATAGTGTCTTACCCTGGTAATAAAAACATGCTACAAGATTTTAATCTAGTATTGTGGAATACTCCTGGGCATTTTTTTAAATTAACATAAGGGCTGACTGCTGGAAGATACTCCATGAAAACAAATTATATTATTAATCAAACCAAAGCATAGAATTCTCCACAGTGGTTTTAAAATGCCCAAGATGGTTTTTAATTGAAATGTTACAGAAAATAACAGAATGAAAAACTGTGTACGTGGTGCTTAATTAACTTTACAATGTATATTCAGCAGTTTACATTAGATGGTGAGACAAAAATGCAACTATGATGTAAGACGTTGCCAATGCAGAGTCCATTTATCTATTGTCTAACAATAAATTTCAACTTTGATTAATAAGCACCTTCTTAATCAGTGTCATTCCTTGTTGCATGCTGAAATGGCTAATGCTAAATGCCGTTTCCATGCATTTTCTTCTATTAAGTTCACTCGCCTTTTCTTAAAAGGATTATCTGTCTTGCAAAGAAACCAGGTCTTAACAATGCTTTTTCTCTCAGCACCTGTCATGTAGCTGCTTGTTGTGTTTTTTTGCATTCTTTTATCTAAATCCAGGCTGTGTTTTGGCCTTCTGTGGCTGTGAAAATCATGCAGGAGATCTGAAGAACTTTATATTGTAGAGAAGGCCCAGGCTGGTGGTCCTTCACATGGTTCCTGTTTGCTCCCTGGGCCAGGCACAGAGATGTTTGTGTCTCCCTGGTGGTAGGCACCAGCATGGGCCTTGTCCACTTTGTGTTTTTGCTGTGGGGACTGTTCAAAATAGCTAGGGGAGGACATCTCGACTTTGACAGAAGTACCAGCAAGTCTTGCAGCATTGATGGGTAGTGGGTGACTGGGGAGGAGCACAAGGGCAGGACAAACATGTGATGATGCATTCCTGTTATACTCTGCCCAAGCCATGTTGCTGTGACTCTGCTCACGCTGTGGATCTTCACGCTACCAAAAGCTACTTCCATCACTGATCAGCGCCTGGGCCCTCAGGATTTTCCCCCTGTGCCTGCTGTCACCTTAAGTTGGCAGACGTGTTCTCTTCTCTTACCAGGGCAGCAGTTCCAGCCCTGCAGAGCCCCAGCTCTGCCCTGACATTGCTGCCTTTGGTCTTGTTCTTACCACCTTAGCACCAGCTGGTGAAGCCCCTGGCTATGACTGGTGTGGTGGGGCTACAGGATCACTCAAATACAGTTTCTCTGCACCTGACAAGAGACTTATGCCTCTTTTTTTTACCTTTATAGCAGGTTGTATGGGATTGACTGTAGTACAGTGCTGGCACCCCTCTAAATATCCAAGCAATATGCTGGAGTCGAGCATATCTGCAAAAGAGCAGGGGAAGATGGTAAGCGGTAATCTTGGTCCTATTTAGTACCTTTTGATGTCTGAAGCAAATGTTCTGCTTTATTGGAGAAGGGCTCCTCTCTGGAAGGAAAGAAAAAATCAGGGCTCTCCCAGAACCCTTGCAGTGGGTGGCTGGGGGCAGGGAGAGGGTCCTTGTGGGGTTTGCTGAGCTGGGGAAAGTGGGATGACATCAGGGTGGTGGGATGATAGCAGTGAGGGCAAGCAAAGGTTTTCCTCTTTGCTCAGCTGAGCTCTCACTCACCTGACCTAAGTGAGCGTCAGGGCTATCTTGTAATGTCCAGAGCTGCCTCTGTTTTGTATCAACAAATCTTGCCTCTGATGGGAAGGGTTTCGCGTCCCAGTTGGTGCAAGGTAGCAAATGAGCGGAGTGTGGCCTCTAGTGGCCCGTTAATATCAGATCCTGAGAGCCGGGGCTTGCTGGGCTGCTTGTGTGCTGGGATCCTCGATGCTCCTTGTAAACTGGCACCTGCAAATCTGGAAAAGAAAAGAAAATGACCACCAGAGAGATGGGGTAACTAGGTTGCTTGCCATCAAGCACCTGCTCTGGTGAGCTCAAACGGCACTGTGGGCATCTGTATTTTGCTCTAGAAGAGCTGTTACTAAGGCCTGTGCAAGTTTTTAAAATGGATCCACAATTGGATCTCATTACCGAAGCATTGGTACTTCTATTAATATAGAGTAGAAGCTTTCAGTAAACTGAAAGCTAACATGAGATCTTTTGAGCAAAGACAAAGTAAATATTAGGTCACAGTAACTTTTATTAATGCCTACTTCTCTAATTTACAAAGCTCTGTTGTAGGGGCTTTGCTCCCCTGTGCCTCTGAGGTGGTGTCCTATAATCTGGGTTGTCGTTTCTTAGCAGCAGCCCAGGTTGGTGCCAAAGGATGCCGTTTCAAAAGCTGCAGCCCATCTCACTTGGGTTATAACAGGATCTACTGTCCTCCACAAGAGAACTGCAGAAGCCAAACTGCTGATCCTGAGCATGTTAGTATGGAAGCAGGCATTAGCCCAACAGAGCTTGTGTGCCCCGTAGTGTCCATTCCCTGAAGTACAGACTGAAGTAGCAAGCACTAACAGTGCTAACAATCAGCTTATCCATTTATCTGCTTTCATTTTTGTCCCTAGCTAAGGTAGAGCAAGTGATATTTTTGTCTTGCTTTTAGTTTCTGGGTGATGTGTGTGTGTGGAATATTGCTTCCCGTCTTCTAGTGGGGAATAGCATCCTTCTGTAGGTGTGCTCACATCTGTGCTTCCCTGCAACTGAGGTGCTTATATACCTTGATCTCATGGAAGAAAGTTGTTACTAGTGCTCACAAATTGCAGAACATTCTTTGCAATAAGAAACTTTCGTAATTCTGTACTTCTGCTCTGTGGTGCTGACTCACAACCGTGAGTAAACTGTACAATTGTGCTGGTGCAGAGCGTGCCTTCCATGGCCATCCATCGTGCCCCTGACTCAGAGGTTATTTTCCTCTGAGGTATCTGGCCGTGCTTCAGCAGTGACTCAGCTGTTTGCGGCACCAAGCACCACAAATGACAGCCTGACATATTGAGGAAAGCTGAAACTGGGACTGATTATATATTAATATGCTGCAGCTAAGCAGCTGCTTTGTGAGCATCTGAGTCATGCCTGCAGCTGGCCCAGAAAAGTCTGAGGTAATTGAGACAAAGGCCTGCTGCAACTCATGTTCTTCCTTTCTCCAACCAGAGCCCTGTGTCATTTCAGTATCTCAGCAGCTAGGGAGAGCTTCCCTTACCCTGGGAGAGAAAGCAAGCTGGGAAATAAAACTGAGGTTTAACTCCCTCTGAGCTAAGTATAATATATTTTTATATATATTTTTTCTATAATAAAACTGAGCTTGCCTCTTCCCACAACTGAGCTCTCTTCCCACAACTCTTGAGTGGATAGACTTCAAGACAGGGACTGGAGG
>NW_010565674.1:0-4854 GCF_000687285.1 Phaethon lepturus
CAGGCGTGTGGCCGTCCTCGTCGCGCAGCGGCCCGGGGAGCCCTTTTGGGTACACCCTGCGTGGGGAAGAGTCCCGAAAATGAAGGCCTTGGTGTCTCGTGGTCAGGAAAATGCCTCCTGGTGGCACCTGCGCCGCGGCAGGGAGGGCTCCGTTGCTTTATACGATAATAACTAGAACATAGGCTTTTAGTTGTAACAGTTTTGTAACATCTTTGGTGTTTCGCGTCGCTTGGATCATGTGCGTGTGTTTTCATTTACGGCCGTGTTGCTCTGTGCCTTTACCAGAAGGAGAAAAAAGAGAAGAAATCTAAACGCCATGACAAATCTCGGAGGAGAAAGGCTCAGATGGATGAAAGTGAGCAGTCGGAGGATGACGTTGATTCCCCGAAACTCAAGAAATCGAAGACTGGAGTTAAACAAAACGGTGATACAAGAGAGGAAAGCCCGGAGAATACAGGATTATCTTCCTTAAATGCTAAATCCACCCGCAAAAAACAGCACAGCAATTCTAGTGAAACATCAAGTGGTGATGGTGACAGTGAGCAAGAGCAGGTAAAACTAAATGATTGATTTAGTTATAGTGATGTGTTTATCTTTCAACTCCTGGATTGCAACAAGGTTAAATGTAGAACGGGTTATCTTTCCTTTTTCTTTTTACTCTAATCAGTGGAAAGACTGCTATAAATTTCCAGGTTTTAAAGCTACTTGAGCTGTCCTTTCTGTCGATTCTTTGCAAAAATGTTAAATTATGAAAGACCTGAAGTTCTAGATCAGTGCACCATGGTTTCCTCACTTCAACACTTTGGTACTGTGGTAGCTGTTGGCAGATGGACAAGCTGCAGTGAGATGGTGCTTTAATATGATTCAGCATCACTAGATGTGATTGTAATTGCCACAAATGTAGCTTAATTGACTTCTTTTTGGTATTATGACTACTTTGCTAGTGAAAAAATAATTACTTGGTTTTAGCTAGTGGAAAAAGAAAAGTTGTGGGTTTATGTATCATCTTATTAAATAGTAATTGTTAATATGATAAGATAGTTCTTAATGTAATAAAATATCGTGTTGTAACAGTTGTGAAATCTTTTTAAGCCTTTCTGTAAGAATGTTTTTATTTTGTCTGACTATTTGTATTTGATTTAGGTTTCTTTAAAATTGCTTGACATGAACCACATTTTTTTTTTAAGGGAAACATACTTGTTTTGAGAAGTCTTTATACCTGTATGTTCTGCTGCTGCTTGGTCTTGTTTCATGTTTCAGTTGATGCTTCACAAAGCATCCCGGGTTTCCATGGTTTCCAGGCTTAGCATTCTTTTCTTACACTTACATTTTAACAGTACGCTGATTAAAATGCTATATGGAAGTGATGCATTACTAAGTAGGTGCGTTTGATGCTCTACCTTGTAATGTTACTCATTTGGGAATCGATTTCTGTGTCTGTAAATCACTGTGCTGTATTAATTGTGAAGTAGGAAATACACTAGATATCAAGCCTGAATCTTGCATATTACAACATAATCTGTTAGGCCATTGGTAATTATTTAAAATAGAATGTTAAAATTTAATTATGAGTTTTCAGTGTTTTAATTTGGGTCTTTTGCATATACAGGGTTATGCCATTAGATATGAAAGTCTTAAATTACAGGTCACTTTTGTCTAACTTTGAAATATTATATTAAGTAAAACAAAGAAGGCTCTTTAGGTGCAGCTGTGATACTGTCCCTGAAAATGTGACCCTTGGGTATGACACCAGTACCTATGCCATTACCCTGAATTTTCTGATGGTCATATGATATTCACATGGAATGTTATCTGATTTATTGTTTACCTAACAGGAGATGACTGAAGAACAGAAAGAGGGTGCCTTCTCCAACTTTTCTATTTCCAAAGGGACTGTTCAGCTTCTTCAAGGTAAATTTCTTGGCATGATGTGACCACAGAAAGTAAATTGTCTTGTGTTTTTACGCTCAGCATAATAGATGAGCTTTGAGATGTGTTCAGCTTGTGCATATGCAAGCATAGATGCTATGCAGAAGGCGTATTGATTCCCTACTCTAAATACATCTTTGAACATAGACTTTTCTGTTTGCAGTATTGCCCAGTTCAGTCTTTACAGTAGAATTTTAAATGACATAAAGCAAACGTAAAATAATTCCGTGTGAGAATTTTTCAATTAAAAGTTATTTCAGTGTGAGTAAAGGAAAACCAGTTATATTTAGCATCTTTGACAGTAGTTTGTGCATGATTTAGTATGAATTAAGAGAAGAATAGAAGTGGTTTTGACACATTTTATTTGAAAGGAAGAGATTTTCATAGTTAGGTGGAGAGTATTATATAAATTAAGCCACACTACTTAAAGGCTTTTATTAAAGGCTGGTAACTTCATCTGTCCCAGCTAGCATTATGTTTGGTGGTATGAGGTGGGAGAACAAAATGGACAGTCCCAGGGCGCTCTTTACAGATGACCTCTGTGGTTAAATAATTCAGCAGAGGTGATGACATAGTCCTGACTGACTTTAGAGTTGATGGAGGTTCTGCTTGGGATAACTTCCTCTGAAGAGCATGCAAGAACATTTGTAAAATGATCGTATTAAGGAAGTCTGTTGAAATTGTCACAGCTCGAGGAGTGACGTACCTGTTCCCTGTGCAAGTGAAGACCTTCGACCCAGTATATTCTGGCAAAGATGTAATTGCTCAAGCACGAACTGGAACAGGGAAAACATTCTCTTTTGCTATTCCCTTAATTGAAAAGCTTCAGGGAGACTCACAGGAAAGAAGAAGAGGCCGTTCACCGAAGGTAACTATTTTTAGTTAGAACGCTAATTTTGCTTTCTCTTATGTCTGAGTGATTCAAAATTTTAACCTGCTGGAAAAGTTCTTCAAGTTTATGCAGGGATAAGGTAACCTACATTAAAGATTCTTTGAAAGTCGTGTTTGTTGGGCTTTGCCTGCATCCTGTGCTGCCTCATACTCTCTGATCGAAAGTAAAGAGCCAAATAGCTCTATCCACTTGTCAATTCCTTTTTCTGTTTACAGAGAGACTGAAACTACAGGTGTTCAATGTGTTCCTATTCAATTTTGTTCAGTCACCATACCTGTTCAGGTCCAGTGGTTACTGGATGCTTGTTTTTCTCTCAAATTAGCAGCAGATTAGTGACTTTTTCTGATTGATAAAAGCTGTCTACTTAAACATGTTTGTTTAAACAAGTAAATGGTGGGACGTTTTAAAAATAGACTTAGTTTTCACTAGGACCACCAGCAGCTATTGAAGCTTCTGCTCCAGAGAATGCAGATTCATTATGAGCTGTCCGCGTTCTGCTAGGGAATACCATGTTTTTTCACCAAATTCTTATGACGCCCTCCAAAACTAGATAGGCCAAAGCTTATCGTATCACCATTAATAGTGGGCATATTTTATCAGTTTATTTTATCTTGTCACCCATCTAATAGATTACCTGAAACTCATTCCAAAACTGGTACTAGCTGTTTTATTTGCATCTGCCCATCATGTTGGCTAAGAACGCTGGCTCTAGATTTGGCACAGTCTTGCGGAGAAGGGAAGGCTTTCTCCGAGGGAGTCGCAAGCCTTAAAGATTTCAGGACTCACTCTACCATACTACATTACTACTTTCTTTTTTGTAGTGTGTTTTAATGTTGAAAGAAATAATAGGATAAGGATTTTAAGGTTCTTTTTGTCAAGCCACTGATGACAGGTTTGAGAGCAGTACTGCAATCACATGTTAAACTAAATCAGTTAAAACTCCTAGCTAGTAGCTTGTCCATCACCTGCAGTGAAGTTTGGTTGCTTGGTCACTTCTGTGGGAATATCGGCACAGGCTCCAGAGCCATGCTGAGAACCAGCTTTGCAGACTGAACATATGTTTCCTTGAGTCACAGGGAAGCTGAGAGACTGTTGATCGCTTTTTCTTACACCTTCTCGCAGGACTGTGAAGCATTACTGAGCATGTGTAAAAACCTTTTATTATCCTTCAGTCATGTACTCAAACAGCACATGTGCATGTAGAAAAAAACTTGTAGCCAATCTCTTGATAACAAGAGCTAAAGTTAAATAAGATTTAAGTATTTCCTGTCTATCACATTTGAAAAAAAGTTAATCCGTCCTAAATGAGTATGTGCTGAAGAAGATTAATGTTATGAGAGCCTTAAGCAGTGTGTTTCTGTAATCTTTGCTTAGATAACTATTTAAACCAGATTTTTTTTTAAATTATGTAAATGGTCAGACCTAGATTAATTATTAGAAGTGTAGTGGTTTCTTGGCAGAAGCCGTGTTGAGAGAACACCTGTTTGTCTCCTGTCTAGGTACTAGTTCTTTGTCCAACGAGAGAGCTGGCAAACCAGGTTGCCAAAGATTTCAAGGACATCACAAGAAAGCTAACAGTAGCTTGTTTTTATGGAGGAACTCCATATAATGGACAAAGTAAGTGACACTTATCACTAATAACTGAAATGTCATTTGACTGACATATTTGAGGAATGCAGTTGAGTCTTTCCAAACACATGCTTTTGATTCAGGAACTGGAGAGTGTTCATGGGGAATTCAGTAGCTCAGAATGTATCTTACGGTGAGAAATAACTGTAGCACTCTTGTTTACTCATGCACTTTAATTTAAAGCAAAAGAGATTATACTGTGTGTATACAGAGTATTTGGGTTTAGGTTCTTGTAAACATTTATATTTTCTTTAAAAAATGTTTAGTCTTAGAGCTGTGAGTGCGTGTTGGGGTTTTTGTGTGATACAGGATATCTAGAGGATTTGTAAAGTGGAGAAGAATTTCTATATTGTGATGGTGTCATTTACTGTCTTGATGGTTGTAAACAAGGCAAATGAGAGCAG
>NW_010565674.1:4885-12507 GCF_000687285.1 Phaethon lepturus
TCATTGTAGTGTATCCTGAGACATTAGGGATAAATTTTTTTTCCCTGCAGAACTTAAGGAAGGAGGTGATTTCAGTAATTGGATAGTCAAATAAAGAAAAGTTTTTTTAAGTTTCCAATTAAGGTAGACAATTTGGGAAGAGCTAACTATTTCCAAAGTATGTTAAAAGCAGCTTTTTGTTTTGCCAGTTTATTTAAATCATGAGGAGAGGGAAGGGAGATGGGAAATTTTTTTTTCATTCAGGAAGAGCAGTAGAACTTCTACTTTTGTTTTTTTTCTCCCAAAGTTTTCTCCTCCCATTTATCATTTGTTCTCACATTTGTAAGGGGAGTACTTATGAATGGTTTAAGAAGCCTTTGTTTCATTATTACTTAGCTACTATGTGTTTCTATTGTATAGAATGCTCCCTAGTTCACTGCTAACGCCTCTTCTGCTCTTCCCTGTTTATCAGTTGATCTCATGAGAAGTGGCATTGACATTTTGGTTGGGACACCTGGTCGAATCAAAGACCATCTTCAGAATGGCAAGCTGGACCTTACCAAGGTGAAACATGTTGTACTTGATGAAGTTGACCAGATGCTGGACATGGGATTTGCTGAACAAGTGGAAGACATTTTACGAGTTGCATACAAGAAGGGTAATCTAGATATTTAAACAAATAGTAGGAAATATTAGTGATAATTTAGCCTGCTAAAATTCAGGTATCTTTTTTTGCAAGTTGCAAGTTGGCTTTGATTAGAAATGACTGAATTCTATATATTGTAGGAAAGGTACTGTGAATGCGGTACATGAGGAAGTGTGGCAAAAGTGGGAATTGTTCATAGGACCTTTGCAAAGCTTAAAATACAGTACCTAGGGGCCTGTAAATAACTGTCTTTGATACCTATCTGTAAGTTGTACTTGGACTTCGTCCAGTTAAATGAATTAGAAGCTTTTTACCCTTTTCACCACTTGGAAATAGACTGGATTTTTGGTTATAGTAACTTTTTTCCTAATCCTGAGAATATGTAGACTTTCTAGAGTATTTTTTTCTCCAGATATTAGTAGTTCATACATTTAAAAAGTAGAATTGTCTTCTTTATTTTATATACTGACAGTTGACCTCATATTTTTAATAATTTGTATAATTGACTTGTATACATCTGTAAGGTGAAACATAAGAAGTTTGTGAAATGTTGTTCTGTGTTTTAAGATTCTGAAGACAATCCTCAGACGCTACTGTTTTCTGCAACTTGCCCACATTGGGTGTACGATGTGGCTAAGAAATACATGAAGTCTAGATATGAACAGATTGACCTTATTGGAAAAAGAACTCAAAAGGCTGCTACAACAGTAGAAGTGAGTAATCTGTCTAATGTGGAATGTTTTCAGGCCTTTTCCCTTTTCCTTTACGCTACAGTCATCCCATCCTAAGGTACATTACCAGGGTTATGTTGCAAGTTGTACCTTATGCTTAAAAAATAATTCTCAAAACATTACAGCTACTCAGACTGTTTCTAGGTTTAGGATCTGTCTCCTCACAGCATCCAGCAGCCTTATAGACATCTCAGGTAGAGCGAGGATTCAGTTAGCAGTTTTGTTGGTTTTCAGAGAAAAGCAGTATCTGATTTTGTGCAAGTAGGAAGCAAAAGGCACACATTAACATCAACATGGCTCTTTCAAATCACCACAGACAGCACAGTCAAATTCTGTATTCTTTGTACAGGTTTTTTTTCAAACTTCCAGTGGTATCTCACCTCACTAGGCCTTTGCTTGCTATGCGGTAAATAACATAGCAAGGAATACAATACATGTATGCCAGAAACCTGAATTAATTACCTTGATAAAATAAGATACTGTTTCCGCTTAAGCATGGCTTAACAGTTACTTTGACAGTAACAGTTAAGTTGTTGGTCACAACATAATTGTATCTGTGGGATTGAAAGAATGTTAATTTTGTGCTTGAAAAAAACTTTTAAGATACTGTATTTATTTGTTTCACTTTCTCTGACATAAAGTTGATAGAACTGCGACTATCCCTTGACTGTCCTCCAGAGAAATCGTATAACATCTCCTGTTTTTTTTCCCCCTTGCTTTAAAAAAGCAATTTGTAGACTGTCATCTTTTTTTTTCCTCTTACTGTAATTATTTTGCTTAATGTTATACTAATTATGGTGGATATAAGTGCCTTATGGATTTTATGTGTTCCAGGAACATGATTTAGCATATTTTGCCAATCAGGAAACTGTATTAACTCTTTAGTATTTCTGGATTTTTACAGTTTCAAGTGTATTAAAACAGAATCTTGTGTTTTTATGTAAGCTAAACACTGGAATTCTTTTCCATAGCATTTGGCAATAGAGTGTCACTGGTCTCAGAGAGCTGCGGTTATTGGAGATGTCATTCAGGTCTACAGTGGTAGCCATGGGAGGACCATTGTCTTTTGTGAGACCAAAAAGGAGGCAAATGAACTGGCTCTGAATGCTTCAATCAAACAGGTATGTTATCATCTGTATTAAGTAACAAAACCTGTCAGACATGTATCAGCTCTATGTTGATACCAGACCTATGCTGAGTAAGTTTTAAAGTGATTAAAACACTTGTTATTGCTGAGATACAGGACTTTCAGAATGTTTGGATTTTAAAAAAAAATCTTTGAAGCTGTAGTTAATTTTTTTTTTAGGACTATTTATATTTTAGTCCTTTAATTGGTAGTGGGGGAAATTAATATATTAAGAGGGATTAAGAAGCAACACTGTTTTGGAAAAGATGTCTAAATGAATACTAAGAAGGCCTGAGAAAATTGCTGATGACTATTTTGAAACAGCTAAGCCTTGCATAGATGGTGTGGATGACAAGTTAGAGCATAGTTGTTTTCACAGGTCACAGTAATTAGAGGTGGAGATGACACATGTTGCAATTCTGTTTTCCTACCTTTGTTAAAGGTCTTTGAGGTATATGAGTAAGAAATACTGAGTAAATATTGTAAGACACCTAAAATATAAACTCTGGTAATTCAGTTCTTCTGTGTCTTGCCGTATGTTATCTATTCAATAACAAGATGCTGTACCCAAAACTGACACATAAAATGGAGCACTGTCTTGGATTTTGGTACAGTCCTACAATAATACTGTTTTTCAGGATTGCCAGTCATTGCATGGTGACATTCCTCAGAAGCAAAGAGAGATCACGCTGAAAGGTTTTAGAAACGGTACATTTAAAGTTCTGGTTGCCACTAACGTAGCTGCCCGTGGTTTAGATATCCCTGAAGTTGACCTGGTTGTACAAAGTTCGCCACCAAAGGTAGGAGATAGTTATGTTGCATGTCTTGTATAGTTTTGTTTTCAAGTAGTAAATGCTATCAGGTGATTGTATTCACCACACAGAGTATATCAGCATTGCATTTAAGGGTAAGAAATGTCCTGATATATAGAAGTAATTTCTTAAGAGGATTTTTTCAGAGTGCATCACTGCCTAGTATGTTTAAAGATGGTTGTCTTAAAATGCTTTCTTTTAAGGCTGTTCAAAGCTTCTCCCTTCAAGGCCATGTATGGTGATTGCAGCCTGGAAGCAGTGGGAAGTGAAGGCGGCTGTTTGTCTTGCAAGAATGATTCACTAATTTGGGACATATAAGAGGGGGGACCCCAACAGTGAGAACACTGGCTGAGTTAAGAGGGTTTAAAAGAAACAAGATAATTTTTCAGTGAATTTGCTATTAATATCTCAGTAACTGTGCTCAAGTTGATATGCAAGAGAGTGAGTGGGACTGTTCTAGAGGTACACACACTCAAAATGCTTTCTCATGTTCTCTGTGGTGATGCCAAAACAAAACTTAGTTGACCCGTGCTCATGGTTCTGGCTTTCGAACTGTGATTTTTAGAGGGCTGTGGAAAAGCTTATTCACTTGACTTTAGTGAAACAATGGATTTTAATTTAATTCTCTGATGCAGTTATTTTGTGTTGTTCAGGCTTAACTGTAATAGCTTCTTCTATGTTACATGAATGCAATGAATTGATTAAGTTACTATAAATTAGATAAGTCATAAGGCTATTTATTTTGTAAAGGATGTGGAGTCCTATATCCATCGTTCTGGACGTACAGGGCGAGCTGGACGGACCGGGATCTGTATCTGTTTTTATCAGCGAAAGGAAGAACATCAGTTAAGATACGTGGAACAAAAAGCGGTAAAGTAGAGTTTTCTTCTAATCACGAGCACTCAAATGTAATGTGTTAGGGTAGCGTGTAAAATCTTCATGTTTTGTTCAGTAGTCCAATTACAGAATAATGCTATAAATCATCCAGTTGAGGTTCAGTTACCTTGCAGAGTTCGGGTACCCAGTCAGTTACTGTGGAGCAGCGAGAGCACTGCAGATTATCATGTCCATGCTTTTTCAGCAAGTGTCACTAAGATTGTACCTGTGGAAATGAGAAAAAAGCCAGCAGGATTTCAGTTTAGTGTTCACCCTGAATTATTGTCTGATTAGTGATTTCTGTATGTATAGCTTTACCGAGAACCATTACTTCCATTTTTGCACTTTGCCCACTGTTCCATGTTTGTTTTCTTGCCAACTAAGTATTCATAATACTTAATTATGTGTAAATAAATGAGTAAAACATTGAGTAAAATGATTTAGTCTCAGCACAGAAAACTCAGGCTTATATTTAGAAAGGCTGTGTAACTTGTACTTATATCCAAGTAAACCATACTAAAATTAATTTGTAGGACTTTTTTTTTTTTCCTGGAATATGCCAAAGTGGTCTCTATTTCAGTTTAAGGTCACTGGATCATTTAAACTTGGTACATAAAAGGTTTTTAAGTGTCACCCATTTCCCTGTAAGCTTAACCTTGTAATTTCCACTAGCAAAAGTTGGGAATTAAAAGATGAAAAAAGGAAGAAAAATAATAGATTTAAATGCTTGTTTCACTGGAGTACAATACTGTTTCTTTAGAACTAAATTATTTATGGTCCGCAACTTTCATCTGTATTTTGCTTTTTAAATTTCAGGGCATTACATTCAAGCGTGTTGGTGTTCCTACTGCAACAGATATAATAAAGGCTTCCAGCAAAGATGCCATCAGGTATGTTCAGTGACTCAAGCCCTGTTGTATCTTGCTCTTTCTGAAGGGCTGTTTGGATTGCCCATTGCTGTGTCTCTGAGCTCTCTGAACTGATCACTATTAAAGTCTTGGACTGGTGTTCAAAAAACGTGTGGATGTGGCGCTTCAGGACATGGTTTAGGCGACACGGTGGCGCTGGATTAATGGTTGGACTTGATGATCTTGAAGGTCCTGTCCAACCTTAGTGATTCTGTGATTCTGTGCTGTTTTTCTTCTATTCCAGAGCCTAGTAAATACTATAAATACTATTGTATAAGGTGGTTTTTTGTTTTTTTGTTTTTTTTTTTTTTCTTTAATTACTTAGGTGTCTGGATTCTGTTCCTCAAACTGCTATTGAATATTTCAAAGAATCTGCTCGGTTCCTAATACAAGAAAAGGGACCAGTTAATGCTCTGGCTGCAGCTCTAGCCCATATTTCAGGTGCTACTTCCATTGAACAGCGTTCCCTCCTGAACTCGGATGCGGTAAGGCTGTATGGCTTAATGTTTATCTTGAAGCTGAAAAACACAGTACACCTCTGTGGTGTTTGAATAGAGAATCAGTTGTCTCCTTATGATTTTGTTTAGGGGAACTGTATTTAAGCCACTAGGAACTACTAATTTAGTTAAAAGCAAGAATATAGTGTCTATAAATCTACTTGCTCTCCTGTAACTGTATCCACTTGAAAACTTAGTTTATAAATTGTGAATAAGCAGGCTTCTCCTGTCTGATAGATGGGCTGAAGCTTATTCCGCTGACTGAACGGAGCATGCCCAATTTTTTACTCTTTAGGGATTTGTTACAATGATACTACGCTGCTCTGAAGAAATAAACAACATGAGCTATGCTTGGCGAAGACTGCGAGAATTGTTGGGTGATGATGTTGATAGGAAGGTGAACAGAATGTGTTTTCTCAAGGGAAAAATGGTAAGCTTTTTTTTGTGTCTTTGATCCTGAGCTCTTCTTGTTGTAGCCTTTTCTCAGCAATTGTCAGGGGAGATATTTGGTCTTTTTTTCATTGTTCCAGGCTCTGTTGATAAGGACATGACTCCGGTAGAAGGATGGGCCTCAGTGTTTTTATTAGGGCTTAGGCATCTCAGAGGCTTAGGGCTCTGCTCCGCTGACATGCTAAGGTGGTAGTGTAATGCAGTATATAGCATGGCTGTACGGATAGAACAGGTAAAAGGCGTGAACTGTGTTTATGGTGCCTTGATGAAAAAATATAGAAACAGGATTTGGTAGGACAGTCAGTACTGGGAAAGATCACAAAGTTACTTTTTGGGTTGTCTACTTGACAGTGTTGCAATGACTGTAGCAAAGCTCGCTGAGATGGCTATTTTGAACAAAAGGGATCCCCCTCACTGCTCTTTTCTCAGAATTCACGTGTTTTCACAAGGATGAAAACGTCTCTGTCCAGGATTATTTGTGGTGACACATAGGATAAGGAATGCTTGTGTCTTGCTTTTTGTGAGTTGTAAGGCATTATTGCTGATTTGCTCTATCGTTGTGTTTTTTTTTTTTTCTGGGTGTATTTTTTGATTCTCAACGTACCCAGATCAATAAAACAGAACAGAGACATGCTGTGATACTGATGACTTAATTTGCATGCTGTCAACATATGCCATTCTCATATCCCTTCTTCTGCTGTTATTTTTTGATGCTTTCACACATCTACATTTCCATGAATACTTCATTCATATCCATGTTGAAGTTTCCAAATGTTATTACAGAGAATGATTCAGTTTGTGTTTCCCTGTTTTTGTGTGGTTTAAGGTGGTGTGGGATGGGGAGAACAATAGACAAACTAAAAAGACCCCAAAACTGAAGATGAGTTGGGAGGACACTTCAGAAGCAGATGTTGAATGAACTTTTCTGCAGAGATTTGTAATAGAAGCATTAAGATTGCTATGAGAGCAGGTAGAATGGTGGTGCCAAATGGGTGCCTTTTGGGAGTACCAAAAGGAGAGAAATGTAAAAATGGCAGGTGTTGGTGGCACCTTGTTTGGCAAATCATCAAAATTATAGCACATCTGTATGCTAGTTGGTAAACTAGAAAGCCTAAAACAAGGGACAACCTGCACTTGAACAACAGTGGTTTTTGTGTGTGTTTTTTTTTTTTTTTTGGGGGGGTTTTTTTTGGTTTTTTTTTTTTTTTTTTTTTTTTTTTTTTTTTTGGGTTTTGTTTTTTGTTTTTTAATAAAAGCAATTCTTGTGCTAGGTGCGGTTTGTATTCTCTTCTACATTGCATCTTTGTGTAAAAGTTAACCTGCATGTCTTGCTGTATGAATTTCACACATAGTTCACAAGGTTTCTTGGCCAGAAACTTCTGATTTTAAATTTGACTTGAGGACACTTCTTTCTGTCAGTGAACTATTTTTACTATTTCCATTTCTGAAATTTTTTTAATGCGTCCTTCACGCATGATATTTGATGTTGCATTAATTGGTAATATTTGTTTTATTGTCCTTGCCTGTGCCCCTTTATTCACAGCGTTGTTCTGTATTTGATGTGTAGAACACTATCTACCGATGGTTTTCCCTACCT
>NW_010565674.1:12538-14712 GCF_000687285.1 Phaethon lepturus
AATATTCAGGATCCAGATTGCTCATTCAGATAAAGAATAGCATTTTAACATGTGAATTATGTATTGTACTTAATCATTCAAGTAGTTTAACTTCAGATTTTTTTGTCTGAACCTAAATATTCAGTTTACTGGGGGTATACATTTCTTAGTACAGATTAAATCTTCTGATTTGAAAGAATTTACAAAATTACTAATGCAGAAGCCAATACACCACAGTTTAGGATGGAGGAGGTTATAAGCTTATTGTTAAAGAGCAAGAAAATGTGAATCGGAAGTACTGGCTGTGCAGAGGAAAGAAAAATGTGTATAGCTGAGGGAAACATTAAGGAAGTGCAAGTATTGGTGTTTTGAGAAATACTGACGCAACTCTTTCAATGTTCGAAGATTTCAAAGTATCTCAAATCCCTATTAAAAAATAACACTTTGAAATGTAAAACTGTTCTAGTGCATAGATTTGTAGGCTCTTATTTTTTTTTTTTTTAGTTGCAGTCAATTAAAAGGCTAGACCTGTATCCATTAAAATTATTCTCTCTTTCTAGGGTGTGTGCTTTGATATTCCTGCAGCAGACCAAAAGGAAATAGAGGTACATTCATTGAAATTTCTGGTTACAGAAGACTGTAGATGAAACTGGCTGGACTGGGTTAGGCAGAAAACATTATGTTGCCTGTATCCTGCCTTTCCTAGTGGCAAAAGGAATGTCCTTGAAGGAATTGAAGAACAGAACAAGCATACAGTGTTCTTTTTCTAAAGTACACCCCTGTCTCCAAAAACCTGTAGCTTGAAACTTTTGCACTGGTGTAAACAATCTACCCCTTGTTGCCTGCAAAGATTAATCCAGCAGCAGTAACAAGTGTCATTACACTATAAAATCCCCTTTTTTCTATTCCTTGCTCCCCATTCTTTTCACCCAGACTTCTCCACAGGAAAGTGAATTCCAGGTTTTTGCTTGGCAGAACTAATGTTCCCATGCCAAAATACCCTAAATTTCCAATCTTTCCTTCAGGTATTTCTCCCTATATGCTCGTGCCCTAGCATTCACTCACTCCTAAAACAATGTTTGGTTCTGGATTAGAGGGGAATTGAGGGGAGGGTGTGGATTTGTGATCAGTAATGATTACTGTGGTATTCTTAATGAATGAAAGGTGGGGAAAAAAGAGGCTGCTCTGTAAAGCTCTAAGGTGGGTTTCCATTCTGTTCTACAGTATTGGAGATGTACTCAGACAGCTGTAACTCTTTTTGAAACCAGTATTGACGACTTTAGTTAGAATCTTGAATCCCCTGTATTAGCTCACAATTTTGCCTTTTCAGTTGAGCGAACTTAGGAATTATGAAATACCCTGTAGTTGCTTTCCTAGAATTTAACTCGCTATGTCTGGCTTTGATTTCAATAGGCAAGATGGGAAGATTCAAAACAATGGCGTTTGTGTGTGGCGACTGAGTTACCCGAGTTAGTAGAATCACAGAGAGGAGGAGGAGGAGGAGGTGGAGGAAATGGCCGAAGCTTTTCAAGCTCCAGGAACGGGCGGCGTGGTGGCTCTGGTAGAAACAGATTCAGAAGCAGAGGTCAGAAGCGAAGTTTTGACAGAGCATTTGATCGTTAACTTCAACAATCCAGAAATGGAAAAAATGGGACTGCAGTATTTTATATTACATTAAAATAGGCTGTTCCTCTGTGTTTGTACCACTTGGAAAAATTGGTTATTCAGATTTTTTTTTTCTTCTCAGTACTACTTTGGTCATAAACAAGATCCTGTTCACTTTAAAAAACCCAAGAAAAAGAAAAACCTTACTGCTTCCTTTCTTTCTCATATTGCCATCTCACCTGTAAGACCTAAATCTTTATTGCAGAATATGTCTGTCGCATTCAAAACTGTAGCCTGGCCCACTGTATAGTATATAGATCCTCACTGCTGGTCAAACCTGTACATTTTCCAAAAAAATAAAATATTATTTTACAAGTTCATATCCTATGTTGGAAGGTTTTAAAAGCGCGTTAGGCAACGGCGAGTAGCGTCGTTATATATATTTTGCGTGTGTTTTTTATGATACAGGAGGCGTGTACACGCGTTGTTACATACCCGTGACCGGTTGCGTCGCGGCGGGAACCCCGTGAGGGGGGAAGCGGTACGTCGGCCGGGATCCGGTGCACGGCGCCGCGGGGGCGGAGGAAGCC
>NW_010565675.1:0-13518 GCF_000687285.1 Phaethon lepturus
CTCTGCTTGGTGTCTTCTGCAAACTTGCTGATGGTGGGTGCACTCAATCCCACTGTCTAGGTGATTGATGAAGATACTCAAGAGTACTGCTCCCAACATGGACCTCTGAGAGACACCACTTGGCACCAATCTCCATCTGGACATTGAGCTGTTAACCACTACCCTCTAGATGTGACCATCCATCCAATTCCTCATCCACTCAACAGTCCACCCATCAAATCCGTCTCTCTCCAATGTAGAGAGAAGGATGTTGGGGGGGACCGTGTCAAAGGCCTTACAGAAGTCCAGATAGACGACATCCGTAGCTCTTCCCTTGTCCACTGATGTAGTCACTGCATCATAGAAGGCCACTGGGTTGGCCAGGCAGGACTTGCCCTTGGTGAAGCCATGCTGGCTGTCTCAATGTACCTCCCGGTCTTCCATATGCCTTAGCATAGCTTCTAGGAGGATCTGTTCCATGATGTTCCCAGGCACAGAGGTGAGACTCACGGTTCCTTAGTTCCCAGGATCCTCCTTGCTATTTTTTTTTAAAGATGAGTGCAATGTTCCCTTTTTCCAGTCTCCAGGGACTTCCCCTGACTGCCAGGACTTTTCAGATATCATGACCTCAGCCAGTTCCCTCAGGACTCTGGGACGCATCATGTCAGGTCCCCTAGACTTGTGCATGTTCAGGTTCCTGATCCGCTCTTTACAGTGGAAGGGACTTTGCTCCTTCAGTCCCCATCTTGCAGGTCATCCGGTCGAGAGGTGAGACTGAGATTCAAACCAACACACAGCATTTTGCTTTTCTGTAAATTGAAGCAACTATAAGCTGTAGTTTTATTTTTTGCAGTTAAAAAATACGAAAAATATTCATAGTATTTGTAACAAAGCAGAATGTTTCAAACAAAACTGAACTATAATTTGGTGGGTACCTTCTAAATTCTGGACACATGTAGAGTTGAAAGAGAAGTTGAAAATCTATATTTAAGGAATACACCCACTACATCTGTTCAATTGGCAAGATAATAAATGTACAGCCCACTCTTACTTCAGAAGAACACATTCAACATACTCATTAGCTGGGAGTTTTACCAGTCATTTGCAAATACACTTCAGCTGCATTTTTCAATTACTTATGAACTGTGCATTGCTGTGCAAGTCTCAAGCATGCTTGCCAGTCAGTTGCTCATCCTGTATTGCTTGGGCACTGACAATGCCTGCTTTTATGGCTTGAATGGAGTTATGCCTGCAAAAGTTGCAGCGGTGGGTACTTTGTGACTTTTATTAACTTTGGCATAATTCCTTTCTCATTTCATTCAGCTTTGTCCTATATAATGCATAACCATGTGGCATTTCCAGTCTTTAAATGTTATACTGATGCAACAGAAGAAGCAGAAGCAGTTTGTCCAGCATTGAGTAGGTCCATTATAACAGTGGGATAAAAAGCTCTTCTTACCCATTTTTGAATGTCAGGGTGTTCCTAAGGTTTCCTGAAGGACATCTCTGTCTCTGCTCAAGCTTCCTTTGGTCACATGGTGCCTCTCATATCTCTGTAGAAACACAGTGTTAATAAACTGTAGTCACAGAATCACAGAATCATTAAGGTTGGAAAAAACCTTTAAGATCATCAAGTCCAACCATCAGCCCAACACCACCAAACCCATTAAACCATGTCCTGAAGTGCCACATCCACATGTTTTTTTGAACACTTCCAGTGGTGGTGACTCGACCACCTCCCTGGGCAGCCTGTTCCAATGCTTGACCACTCTCTCAGTAAAGACGTTTTTCCTCATATCCAATCTATACCTTCCCTGGCGCAACTTGAGGCCATTTCCTCTCGTTCTATCGCTAGTTACTTGGGAGAAGAGACCAACACCCTCATCGCCACAACCCCGTTTCAGGTAGTTGTAGAGAGCGATAAGGTCTCCCCTCAGCCTCCTCCAGACTGAACACCCCCAGTTCCCTCAGCCGCTCCTCATAAGACTTGTGCTCCAGACCCCTCACCAGCTTCGTTGCCCTTCTCTGGACACGCTCCAGCACCTCAACATCCCTCCTTGTAGTGAGGGACCCAGAACTGAACACACTATTCTAGGTGGGGGCTCACCAGTGCCAAGTACAGGGGTACAGTCACTTTCCTACTCTTGCTGGCCACAAGCAAGAACAAGTTAATTATTTTTCTTGGCAGACCTGTGCATGATACGCTTCTTTCAAATAGGATGGGCTGGAGAATCCTTTATCCCTCTGCGGGCTTGTATCTTCAGTCTTGCCTCCTTTTTATGTGAGATCTCTGTAGTTAGGGGTTTTATTAAAATGTGTAGCAACTGATTACCTGGTAGCAGCAGGTAACTATTGTGTTCTTCAGCTGAATTTTGAGTGTGTTTGCCAATGCAGTTTTCTCCAAGTTAGGTATTCTTAATGGAGAGCATCAACCTGAACATAATTTGAGTATGTTTCCTTTCAGAATCAGAAATTGTAAAAATTCGAGGCAGTTGGTGGCATTCAGCCCACAGCAAAGATGCTCTGCAAACAGAAAGCTCATCTTGAGAAATTATAAAGCTGATAATGTACCTTCTGATTTTCATCCTTACGTATTATGTGAAGATTTTCTTCCAGCTTGTTCCATTTATTTGTTGCCATAACCATTGTCTACATAGTAATTTGGTTGGTGGAGGAGTTGCGCTAAAGCCAAAGATGCTTTTATTATGGCTCAAGAGTTAAGAAGGGAGGTATGGAAGAACCAAAACATATTAAGTGGTATTTTTGGTTTGGTAGTGGGTTTTACATCAGTTTTCCCCATTCCTTTTCTTCCTGATTGCTTCTGTATCTTAGTGAGAAGTGATAGAACATGGGAAGCAGGCAGACGCTGGAGATGTTTGTGCTAATGTCTGACAACTAGAAGGCAATATATTCATAGAAGGGAAAAAAGACACATTTCCACTACATACAGGGGGTCATATAGAAGCCTGTGCTTAGCTGGCCTTTGAAAGCTGTTTTCTACTACAGGACTGAAAAAATTACATGACAACTGGTGTATCTGAGTTAATGCTAGGGTACCTTGCCTAGGCTTTCCAGCCAAAGGGATTAAAACCAGAAGCGGTTCGGGTCCAACGTGATGGATTCTGTTTCTATGTATGGTATAGTTTCAGGAGGTGAGACCAGCCATGCCATGCTAAAAGGCTTAGTGGGCTTTGTGTTCAGACTTGCCTCTTGGCAGAGCTAAGTTCTTGTTTAGTTAACTGGGGGACTATTATAGTGGTGTTTTGCAAATTGAATGCAACTGTATAGACCAAGATTTTGCAAGAGGCAAGTTTATATGTAAAAGTGACTTAAATGATTGTGAGACTGCCAAGTGGCCAGCAGGTTTGGTTCATTTTGAGTAATTTTTTTGTCACTTTCAGATTATTAGTAATACATAGTTGTTAATAGTAATATATTTTTGTACACTGTCTCCTGGGTAGTGTGCAACAGCCCCTTTGCCTGCTCTTCCTGAACTTTATTCTTTCATCTTAAAAACCCAACAACAACCAAAAAAATAAAACGTCTCCATTCAAATTCATATTTCTCCTTTCTCTATGATTCGCAGGCCAAATGTATTTACCCTGTAAGTACAAGAAAACTTTAACTCGAAGCTCTGCCAGCTCATTCAGAAATTCAGAATTGAAACTGAGTATCACACATGAGCATGAAGGTGTATCTTACTCACAAATACTTGCGTTAATCTATATATCGTACACCACTTGTAACTGGAAAAATAATGAATGGTAGAACTTTTTAAAAAGCGTGAACCACTAGGTTATGTGTTTGTCACGGTTTTGTTTTTCATGAGAATGCTGAATCTGAAGCCACTGTTACTCTTCTTGTGTTATAGGTGCTGTAGCAGTTTTGATCCCTCGGCTAGACCTGGTGATTTCTTTCGTTGGAGCTGTCAGCAGCAGCACTCTGGCACTGATTCTGCCGCCTCTGGTTGAAATCCTTACCTTCTACAAGGAAAACTTAAGTTTATGGACGATATTTAAAGATCTTTTTATAGCTGTCATTGGGGTGGTTGGATTTTTAACAGGGACGTATGTGACGGTTGAAGAAATCATTTATCCTGCATCCACAGTTCTGGCTAACACATCAGAGAGCATCTCTGAGGATTTAAATGCTACAAACTTGGTGGTTGGTTTAAAGTAATAACCAGGCACTGTGAACTATTTTGTTCCTTACCAAGAAATTCTAGATGGATGGCAGAGCTACGTGTGGGACAAATTCCATTTCCAAATGAATTTTTGAAAAATAGCGTGCAGCCCTTTCTCACTCTGTTGTTTGTTCTTTCTTTCATTCCATCCCATCTGCTACCTGACCCCTTTGCTCTCAACCTCTGCTCATCTAGTGAAAAACTGCATTGATGTTAGGTTTTAAAATATATACATGCATATAGGAAGGAAATGTGATTTTAGGTTATTTGCAAGAAAAAAAGAAGAAATTTTATAAGGAAGTCAAGATGCCTTCCTCCTCAGAAAAGGTGGAAGTCAGTCTGTTCGTCATATCTAGGCACCAAGTCTAGGCACTACTGTTTTCTCTCCACTCTAAGGGTTGAAGGGGGAGCTCAGTGATGCGTAGACCTTCTGTTGGCTGTTTCTGACAGTGTGAATTGCACCCCAGTGAACCAGGAACACTATAGTTTTAGAAAAGAGCAGCTGTGTTTTTAATTTCTGATTCTTTTCTGTTCTGGGGACTTGGAATGTTTGCTGTGGAAAAGCTTTTGGGTAGTTGCAGTTGCCTGGCTCAGTATGTCTGGAATCAGAGTGCACTGTGCAGAACAACTGTGACTCTTGTTCAGTCTTTTCACATGGGCTCCAAGGAGAGTTTTTCAAGCAATTGGAAGGACCAAGCCCTCCCTGGCTAGTACAGCAGACCACTGCTGGTGGTGGGTTACATGACAGTAAGCATAAAGGCATTTTGTTTTCATGCCAACAAACTTAACATTTAAGCTGAAGAATGGATAATACTGTAAGTTAAGGTTTAGAGGTAAAGGCTGGATCTTTTATTAGACCAAAAGGTAGCTAGTTAGACGTGTTCTTGCCATGTTACATGATCTGTTACTATAGGTTCCTGAACCATGAGCTGTTCAGCATGGCCAGACCCCTGCTCCAGGGAAATGGCAACTGTGATGCTCAGTAGAGCCGTGGAGGTCTGACTCAGAGCAGCTTAAAGATTCATGATATTAATTTCTGTATGAGAAAGGAAAGGATGAGACACTACTTTCTAGAATGGAGCTTGTGCCATACTTTCACACGTATAAGCTGTGGGTTATTTGTGAAAGAACTTGTGATTCCACAGCACTGAGCTGGGAGGCACCAGGGATGTCTACTATGAAGCCCCTTCTCCCTACAGTGCACCACCTGCCTGCAGGTTGTCTGAAGAAGTGGGTTATCTCAGGGCTTGCTTTCAACTACCGGTACTTTGTAGAGAGGTACAGTTTATATGAGATGTAGGGTATACATGTGAAAATATGATATTTTTTTAGAAAGTAATTGTATCTCCCCTTTGGATTTTAAATGAAAATTGCAGGATGTTGTTTATCAGAGCAATATTACTTCCTTTAATGATGCAAAAACCTTCAACACCACAAATGGTAAGTAGTTTATTTTTGTATGTTTGGTAACTGCTTTCCTGACCCATTTTTTACACCATTTCTTTATCCTTACTTTCAACTATACAAATGTGTGAAATACTGTATTTTTTTTACCTGTTGCTAGAAGTCTGTAGATTTCTTATCTATATTTCTATTTGAACATATAATAATTATTTTTGCATTCTTATGTGCTGCCTTAAATAGGATCTAACATGCCCTTTACTGATCTTTGCGTCTTTTGTTCATTTTGGAAGAAAAAAAGAAGAAGTTGTAAGTTGGTAATTGAGTTTTGCTCAGCAAGCCTGCGTGCTGAGTCCCCAGCCGGAACCCTGATTTTCAGGGTTCATATTTGACTTTATGGCTCACATTTCATAGATGACTGTCACCGCAAATGCTAAAGCTATATTTTTGGTCTTGTTTTCTAAAAACACTCTATATTTTGTGCAATAATAGAACTGTATTTATCATACTTATTCCTGTTATGAAGAAACTCCTTTTTCTACAGGATATTTTAAATTATAACATTCCCCCAAGATATATGGTATGCTGAAACCTCTCTACTGTATTCATACAAATTAAGATGGAAATATATGTAATATTTTGCTTGACTTCAGTATACTCCTCAGAAATCTCCCATTTGGTAATCTCCCATTTGGCATTACAGTGCTAGAATAATATATTGATATATATATCTATATTTACATTTTCTCTTCAGACCGTTTCCCTAATCATCTACCATGTGGTGACTGTATTTGAGCACTTTCATCTCCATGTTAATGAGGGCATTTCTGATAGGGTTTCATTATAGCACGTAGCTCAGACTGCATGTATTTGTTCAAGCAATAGTTCTGAGCAATGCTCTTATTTTCACTTTAGCGTGTATGAAGTTAAATACTTGGCAGGCACTTTAAAGGGATGAGTCTCTGCAGGGATGGTACTCTAGAATTAATTTTCGTGTGAAAGTGCCACGGAGGAGTGAACACAGGTAGTTAGCAGAGACGTAAAAGGTAACTTCAGCTTTTCCTCTTAAAGGTTTTTTATTCTTTAAGCTGTTTTAAAAGATATTGAATCTAAGTGTTTCCGTCTGTTTCATAATGAATCTGTTGTTTACCTAAACCATATGCTACACATTGATAGAGTATATTTCTCTGCAGCGTATTTTACTTGGCATTAAATACTTCTACATGGAACATTTTTAATAGGACTGATAAGATTTAGATGAAAGTTGTTTTTCCTGTTTGTTTTGCACCTTTCTACCCATGGGTGTTTGGAGAATAAAGGACTGTCAAGTCCATTCATATCATCATTGTGTCCTAGTGAGCAACTCGGAGAAGGTGCTCCTGCCAGGGTGCAGAAGGACTTGACCAGTTCAGAGTTTGGTGGTGGTTTTTGGCCAGTGCAAGTGAATACTGACATGGTACTATCAACGAAGCTTTGCTGAGCGGGGAACCTAGAACCTAAATAAGTGGCTTTGGCTACCCAGGTGAAGGCTGCGTATATTTTTGGAAGTCAGGCGACTTGTTTAGAAGGTTGATAGGTTTGAGGAATCTAATCTTAGCCATCAAAGTTCAGACAACCTGGCCCAAATACAAACCCTTACACATCTTACCGCTGTGTCTGACCAGGGAGCAGCCTGTCAGGGAGCAGATTTTCAGACCGATGTATTGCCACTGACTGGCCAGATCTGAAGTAGTGTGCTTATGCAGTGGGCCAGTGGTGCCATGTCTAACGATGTATCTTTTGAATCTTTAAAATGTTTATTAATATATTTTGCACAATGGTGATTTTCTCCTACAGTGTAGGAGTTTTGTTATTTTGACACTCATACAGTGCATTTGTGTGGCCTGCTCTTTCAAACAGAAAGAGTCAGGAATCAGAGTATCTTGCTTTGGATAAGGCTAAAATGTCATGTAGTGAAAAACTGCTAAGTCTGAATAATAAGAGTGTTCCTATGAAACATTGCCAAAGATTTAAAAGATAGGAAATTCTGACAGAAACCTCTTCTGAATAATAAGAGTGTTCATTCAGCTTATAAAGTACTGTAATATAAATTGCAAGTTAAGATGCAGTGAGTGAAACTGAGATTTAATGATTTAATAGGTATATTTTACATTAATATATATTTAAGATGGAAATGTACTTTAGCACAAGCTAAATTAAACTGAAAAATGTATGTGATTGGCTTATGTTCCTGACAAGGAACAGAAAGCTATTGTATTTATATACTGTACATGCACTTATATTTTACAGTATAATATTGTTAATAGTTTTAATGTAATTTAATCATTAGCTGCACTATAAGTAACTGGATCATTTTCTTGTCTGTTACTGTTCATCCTCAAATACTGGGCAAGTAAGAGAGTGGGTTTGCCTAATGTTCTGTAACGTAAATCTTCTGTATCAATAAAGACTACAATAACTCACTGTTACCCTGCCAGTCACCACTACTACCTCACTAGAAGAAATAGCTGTCTTAATGCAGAATTTACCTTTGTTTTTCTGTGGAAGTTACCGAAGGAATGGCAAGTGAGTGAGTCAGGCAAGCTCAAGAGCTGATGTTTCATTGATAGTAAATCTCACTTCAAAGTCACATAGGCACTCCTGAAAAATCCCACCTCCACTCCAAGGTTTTTCATGAGGGCACACTTAAAGTTAGGCTTCTGCATATTTTTAGAGGTGCTTTAGTAAATGAGTTAATTTCTAGATTTCTAAAAGCAGCCAGGAATTCCCACTGAAATTCCAGTTCCCATTTGGAAAACTGCAAGGAAAAAGCCAGATTTTTTAAAATTGGACAAGTCCTTACGTACTTGGTTTTGACTTGGCCTTAGCTTTAAGTATGGAGTGTTGGATAATTAGGTATGGAACAAATTGATATTAAAGTTCTGTACTTTCTATCTAAATTTAAAATTACTATTTGGAAACAAAAGTGGCGGCATAAGCTTTCATGTTCTCACCAATTTTCAAATACCAATTTTGCAGAAGTACTTGTATTCTCCATTTTAATACAAGGCCCTTTGAAGGTGTGCTCAGTGAGGCACCCAGAAACACCCAACTCATTATAGAATTCCCTGTATGAATACAGTTTAGACAGAAGTAGTATACGAATGTCCTCGAGAGTGATCTGCCAAAACCCCTGTTTTATAAATAGGAAACCTGGAATGATCTGAAAGTCA
Organism: Phaethon lepturus; assembly: GCF_000687285.1. Lineage (NCBI taxonomy): Eukaryota > Metazoa > Chordata > Aves > Phaethontiformes > Phaethontidae > Phaethon > Phaethon lepturus. The sequence continues at coordinate 8,776 of NW_010565675.1, forward strand.
TCTAACACCAGCAGAGAGTCTGTAGCTGTTAAGACTGGAAAGATGGATTTCACTTTCCTGGGAGTCAAGAAGAATTTGAATCCACAGGATGAGCGAAAGCACATGTATGATCAAATTCCCTCTTGGACCTAGCTGTTAGGGACATGTACTTTTAGAAATTGACTTTCAGCTACTCTTCTACTTTGGAGGAGTAGAAATCCAAGTCCTTTTAACCTGAGTTTTCAGTTCCTAAAATTTTGAGTGCTTTAAATCTGTTTATTTCTTTTAAAAATTGGCCCTAGGTGGCTAGTTATTGGGAACGTTAAATTCTATTATTATCCTTTAATCTGTGCAGAAGTAATTTCCAAAAGATTAGACAGAAATGCACATTATAGCTAACACTTCACATTTTCATGTATTTTTTATATTGCAGATGTCTGTGAGAAAAAAATACTATTTCACAAGTGTAAAACACAAAATGAATGCAAGAATGTAGTTTTCCTTTTTCAAATACTCATATTTATTAGGCTGAAAATCAACACTTACAAATTGTAGTATGTGGGAGGGCAATTAATTTCCAAGATACAAAAAGCCTCTCTGAGAGATTTTCATGCACATGAATGAAGCAGCAATCAGAAACAATTAAGATAATTTAATAATTTTCATCCCTCTCCAGTTTCAGTCCCTGATTTTGCAATGAACTTGTTGCATATAGACAAAATAGTGAACTTTTGTTGAACTGGACTTAAGTATCAATACAAATATTCAGGTGTAGAATATGTTGTCCATACATAAGCACATCTTGTCATTTTAGTCACTGTGGGGTATCTTGCATAACATTGACTTGCTGTTGTCCGGAAGAGGCTTGGGCCTGTGTCATATTGACCTATTCTGTAATTATGGATGTCTTAGATACCAAAGGGCATTTCAAAGGGCAGTAGACAGCTGTGGTTAGGTACCTGAGACATGGTCTTGGAAAATACCAGTATGAACTTTTAGAAAGAATCTAGGGCTCCCGTAAGTTGGTGTCATGGTTTAACCCCAGCCAATAACTAAGCCCTATGCAACCACTCACTCAGTCCCCCCTGGTGGGATGGGGGAGACAACCAGAACAGTAAAAGTAAGAAAACTCGTGGGTTGAGATAAAAACAGTTTAATAGGTAAAGCAAAAGCTGCGCACACAAGCAAAGCAGAACATAGAATCCATTCACCACTCCCCATGGGCAGGCAGGGGTTCAGCCATCTTCAGGGAAGCAGGGCTGCATCACGCATAATGGTTGCTTGGGAAGGCAAAACTCCGTAATTCCAAACATCCCCCCTTCCTCCTTCTTCCCCCAGATTTATATGCTGAGCATGACATCATACAGTATGGGATATCCCTTTGATCAGTTGGGGTCAGCTGTCCTGTCTGTGTCCCCTCCCAGCTTCTTGTGCACCCTCAGCCTCCTCGCTGGTGGGGTGGTGTGAGAGGCAGAAACGGCCTTGACTCTGTGTCAGCACTGCTCAGCAATAACGAAAATATCCCTGTATTATCAACACTGTTTTCAGCACAAATCCAAAACATAGCCCCATACTAGCTACTGTGAAGAGAATTAACTCTATCCCAGCCAAAACCAGCACAGTTAGCTAAATATAGGTATTGGTGCCATTTGAGATGCATGAAAGCATCTAGACATCCATCTGTGGTTTGTAGATATGACAAAAGACCTGAGCCCTTCCTGATCAGCAGTAGGAGACAAGGCAAGATACACTAGGGCATCCCAACGGGCAGTGTATGCCTGCTTGGCAGCTAAACTGAGTCCCTAGACAGTATAGGTAATGGAGCTTGGAGTAATTTAACTGACCAGGCGCTACGGTGGAATTAATTTGTCTAAATAGTGCCTGGTGCCATCTTCAGGTGTTACTCCACAAAAGCACAGGTTTTACATAAGTCCTGTCGTCGTTGATATTGGTGCACCTCCATGCAAATGCCCTAGAAATACTGTGGCATCACAAATGACACTCAATTCCTGTCTTGAGGCTTGGCCTTGATCTATGCATCTCAAGCATGCCGACTTGCTCTCTAGGCTTCAGTGACAATTGTAGGAGCTTAAACACTCAGATCATGTATGGACATCTATGTCCATGCTATGCTATCTTAGTTTAATCTTGATCTGAATACCCCCAAAAGTCACGCTGCTTGCAGTGGCAACAAGAGTACGTAACTCAAATGCTAGTGATGGTTTACCACTCTGTCTTGCCTTGTTTCCTACTGCTAATCAGGAAGGACTCAGGTCTCTTGTCATATCTGCAGATCACATATGGATATCTTGATGCTCTTGTGCATTCCCAGTTGTTTCAGTCATTGCTTATAGCAATAAAGAATAGCATTTTTAAAATTGGTTTTCAGGAACCCTTTTCATGGAGTGAAGATGGGGGTGGATTTCTGAGCTAGAGGTATAAAATAAAATCCAGATCATGATGTCCTTGTTCTGGGTGACCCAGCTCTGCAGTAAATTCTGAACACCTGAATAAGGACCTCAGTATGCAGACCTATGGTGTAATTTGTTTTAAATATTTTGCTACCAGTTTTGCTGTAATATTTCCGATGTGCTTACCTCAGATCATACTGTAGTTGCATGTATCCTAATTCCATGTTAAAGTAATAAACTTAAAGCATTTCCAATCAGCATAAGACATCACTGAGTTACTCTCCTAAAATCTTCCATTGTGCCTTCTGCAGAACTGCACCACCATTTATGTATTGTTTCTTTCGAAATGCAAATGTAAATGAAGATGAATTGAAACAGGATTTGTGCTATCTCAATGTGTTGACAGAGATGGGAAAGTATTTCTTGGAAAACTAGCAGCTAGAAGTGAGGAATGAGATTAGTCAATGAAAAACCTGAAGGATTCCACTCAGATCGTCTTGGGTTGAGTGAAAGGTAAGAGGAACATCATGGAAAAGTGATTATTTTATTAATTCAATATTAAAATGTTTCCAGATGATCTGGAGAAAGTGTGTACATTGCTACCGTTATGTAAGTGCTGGAATGTATTATGAGCGTTGTCAGGCCTCCCACTTTTGTGTGATCTCCAAGCCTCCTGCAGATGTCTTGGTTACCTTGGACCAATCTCATATGGCATGAGAGACTGAATCTTGCCCAAAGTTAGACAAGTTACCCTCTGGTTCCCAGTATGGTACTGACTAGATCTGACCAATTATAATACAGGTCTGTGAGCTGACTACACCCCTGGACATATGTAGTGAGACTGGTTTGAATATTAGTGTATAATCACTACTAGTGGCTCAGTGGTTTCATATTTGAGTTCTCGTAGAACACTTGGGTGAGTACCACCTGGTAGTTGTCGGGTTTTTTTACTCCTCATATAATCTGATTTTCCTAAAATATTTTTATTAACAATTAAGAATTGACCTCAATTTACAGTTTCGTAGATTCACTCCATGTAAAAAATAGCTGGGGTGTAGAAAGCAGCATGTAAGTAGACATTTAGTTTGAGTTCAGCAGAAGTTTCAGTGTACGCAAAAGGAGATGCCTCTCAGGAAATAGAAACAGAATGTCCACAGACATGAAGAACCACAGCGGCACGATAGTGGGTGGATGAACCCTGCTTTAGATAATAATTTACCTTTTTTCATTCCTACAGGGGAAGACCTTATTATGGGTTTACCTTAAAGGAGCAAGTTTCACAGGTTGCACCAAATGATTGTGAGGAGCTGTCTTGTGAAACGAGGAAAGGGAACAGTGGCCAGTGGTGTGGCTAAGGACTAATCTCTGTAAACACAAAGGAATAGGGGAACCCCAGTAACCTCATCAGAGAAGTGGAATCCCTGACCTGGTTGCTTGCAGGACAGCAGCCGGTCTATGGTCCAGGTGTGAAAACCATCAAAATGGCTCAACTGGAGAGGCTCTCCCAGGATCACCCCACAGACTGAGGGTATTACTGCTTAGAGTCGTAGGGGACATGTGGGAAGTGTATTTTGGGATTGCACAGGACTTCTTATGGACATGTAGGGTAGGAAACAAAGGTAGGAAAAGGGAGGGATCAAAGTGTTTTGGAAAAAGTAGAGGGATTCTATGATTCTGTGAATGTAGAGATAAAAGGGGCCAATCAATCACATGTGAGCAGGGGATGATCAGTACAGGTGTCTGTCTGTCCATGCCGTGTGCCTGACCAGTGCAGTCTCTCTTGTCTTCTTACTAAGCTCCATTTATAGCTGTTTTCTTTGGTGTCAGCAGCTGGAAACTGAATATACAAAACCAGAAGATGGAGAGGTCTGTACTGTGTCTCTCTATATATGTATATGTGTAATATGTACATATCTGTATATATTTATATTGTTTTCACTAACAGCCTTTCATCCTGATCAGCCGGAGAAGGGAAGAGGATCAGCCCACTGGTGCTGTTGGTGTCTGAGCACTATGTTTTCTGTCTGTGTTGATCTTTGTTGCTGGCTGTATGCATATGTGTGGATGTTGTCTACCTGGACTTTAGTAAAGTCTTTGACAGCGTTTCCCACAGCATTCTCCTGGAGAAACTGGCGGCTCATGGCTTAGACAGGTTTACCCTTCGCTGGGTAAAGAGCTGGCTGGATGGCCAAGCCCGGCGAGTTGTGGTGAATGGCGTTAAATCCAGTTGGTGGCCGGTCACAAGCGGTGTTCCCCAGGGCTCGGTTCTGGGGCCGGTCTTGTTCAATATCTTTATCGAAGATCTGGATGAGGGCATCAAGCGCTCCCTCAAGAAGTTTGCAGATGACACCAA
>NW_010565676.1:0-5720 GCF_000687285.1 Phaethon lepturus
CCAGTACAGAGCCCTGAGGGACACCACTTGTTACTGACCTCCATCTGGACAGGGAGCCACTGACCACTACCCTCTGGATGAGACCATCCAGACAATTCCTCATCCACCCAACAGTCCACCATCATATCGGTACCTCTCCAATGGAGAGAGAAGGATGTTGTGGGGGACTGTGTCAAAGGCCTTACAGAAGTCCAGAGAGATGACATCTGTAGCTCTTCCCTTGTCCACTGATATGGTCATTCCATCATAGAAGGCCACCAGGTTGGTCAGGCAGGACTTGCCCTTGGTGAAGCCATGCTGGCTGTCTCAAATCACCTCCTTGTCCTCCATGTGCCTTAGCATAGCTTCTAGGAGGATCTGCTCCATGATCTTCCCAGGCACAGAGGTGAGGCTGACAGGTCGGTAGTTGCCAAGGTCCTCCTTTTCTGCCCTTTTTAAAAATGGGTGCAATGTTTCCCTTTTTCCAGCCATGAGGGACTTCACCTGACTGCCAGGACTTTTCGAGTATCATGGGTTGGCAACTACATCACCCAGTTCCCTCAGGACTCGGGGATGCATCTCATCAGGTCCCATAGACTTGAGTATGTTCAGGTTGTCTCGAACCTGGTCTTCTCTTACAGTGGAGGAGACTTTGCTCCTCCAGTCCCTGTCTTGCAGTCCATCCATTTCCCTTGTTTTAGATGAACACTATCCTTATATTATAAAATAATGCTACAACTACTAAACATCGAAGGACGTTAGTTACATTAGAAAGAATTAATCTGGTTAAATGTGCATACTGCAGGTGCACATATACAAGTTAGATTCTGTTTATATATATTGCTTGTATTCAGTGGAGCTTTTGTTGATAAAAATCAGTGACATCGAGAACATACCTCCTCCTGAGGCAGACATCTAAAATATGTGATGTAAGTCATACCCTGAAAACAAGTATTTCTTGGTTACTAGTTCAGGTATGGCAGACATCTATCTTTAGGTGAGCTGAATCCTGTCTGTTATGCCTTACACTGTAATTGTGTTTCTCAGGAAATTGTGTTGGAAGAAAGGTGCCCTTTATCTTGGAAAAAAAATGCAACCAGCTAGTTCAGCCATGGTGTAATGGAAGGGAAATAAAAGTGAGAGGACTTCTATCTTAGCATTGATCCAGATTTGAGTTACCTCCTATCCTCAGCTGAACCAGCTGCAAATGGGCTGTTGGTCATTCAGGCTGAGCTGTCAAGTGCGCTCTCCATGAAGCTTGCTGCCTTCGCCCTTTACAGTATGCTAGGGATAGACACTGAAGTGCCTCGTCTCCACTGGCCTCATGGTCCAGTTACATTTGAACGAAGCTTCGTCCATGACCTGATAATCTATAGATGTGCAGAGGGAGAAAACGTGTGAACAAACTGTGCTGTAAAGACAAGATTATATCTTCAGGAAAATACACTGCGAGCAGAGTGTTCGTACACTAAAGTGAGTGGCAGAGAACTAAATCGCGTGCTTGCATGCGGTGGGGAAAGAATATTAGGCATGCTTTTCTGGATGTAGTTTGACAGAGAATGTCTCTCAGAAAGTGCCTTTTCTTTGTGGGAGTCAAACTTTGCGACTTGTTCTGATTAGCATGATTTGCAACATTTTTGTTTGTTTAAGAAAACACTTGTTATTTCAAGGCAGCAGTTTTTATTACACTCATGTCAAAGTAATTGGATTTTATGTTGAGAAGGCTAATACTTCTGCTACAAAAAAATGCAGAGGTGAGACCATGACAAAAGATTATATTGGCAAGAAAAAACTGTAAAAAGACTCTAAAATCAAAGACTTAACTTGAAATGGCAGTCAAAAAAGCTAACAGGATACTGGGCATAATCAAAAGGTACCGAGAAAAAAAGTAGACATAATTTTACTACTGTACTACACACTCTTGGTGTGTTCACATCTTGAGTAATGAGTGCAGTCTGGTCTCTGTATTTCAAGGTCGCAGTGGTGTTTGAGAAAATACAAAGAATGGCAGCTAAAATGATCAAGGGATGGGGCAGCAGCCTTTTTAGGAAAATTTAAGGCAGCTACAACTCTTCAGTTTCTACAGGAAAAGGCTGAAGAGATTATGACTGAACTTTACAATCACGAAGTTTGTGGAAAAAGTGAATGCAGAATCTTTCACCAAATGCCACAATGACAGAATCAAGGGACATTTCTGAAACCAGTAGGACAGCACTTTAAAGCACAGTAAAGAAAATGCTTTCCTACATAGTCAAGAAAGGTTATCAGAAGGCTGTGGAGGAAGACAGTATCAGGAAATTAAAAAAAGAGATTAGACAAATCCATGGGCAACAGGTCCTTAGACAGACTCTAAAGAGAACAGGCAAGGATGAACCCTATAACATCCCTAATACAACACTAGTAGATGCTGAGCAATATGATGGGAATGGGCTGCAGAAATTGGACAGGCTTTCATGCTCTCCTGTTGCTGCAAGTGAAGACAGAATACTACTTTAGGTAGACCACTGGTCAGGCCCAGTAGGACATGTCTTATATTGTTAGAAAATATAATACTTGATGACCTCAAACTCCACCCTTAATTTACTAGAGAAAATAGCAGTTGCTCCCATTTCATTTTGTAAAAGTAACACTGCTTAACATATCACACACTGGAAAAGAGCGCAATACTGACTATGGAGGCTTCCTCATTAGCACTGACCCTGGCAGAATAAATAAAAGCACATATCCCACCTCTCATTCCGATAGTCATCATGATTTGAGGCCCATACTGCTTATGAAGCCTATTTTGCTAAATGAAGTCACCTATGAATTCCATCAAAGTCAGACTTCATGCAGCAAAGGCCATCTCTGGCTTACAGGCTTTCTTCATCAGTCAGAAATATGCCAATTCTGCATATGATATTTGGTACTTCAGCATCCCCATGAGTTTGGACACTGTGTAGCTTGCACTGAAATTTCCCAATGGACTATATTCAACATCTTCAACTACTAAAAAGTGTAACTGAAAATTATGAAATCCTCTTTTCAAGAGTAGTTTCATAAGCTATGGCAACAGGCGACAGGTAATATTGCCAACAATGACAACACACAACTTGACTCCCACAAACAATCATAATACTGGAGAGGAAAAAAGATTCATCCAGTACAGGAATAAAAAACCTTAACCCTTCAACAGTCAAGTGGTATGCATGCTGTTAATATTATTCACAGTTACATTCACATACTGTTCTCTGCCCTGTGGAAAAAGACTCCTTCAAGGAATCCTCTGGTTTTGCTCTTGATCTCTCCAGCACTGGGATTCCCAGTCTGAAAGTCAGCAGTTACTGAAAATATAGGTCTGATGCCAATAACCTTGAGGTGTATGTACACTCATTTAATAGCATTTATTATGTATATTCATCTTTATACTGGCAATAGGCTTGCTAAGCACCAACCAATTAACCAAGGAACCGAACTGTTTGGGCATGGCCAGTCTCCAGGCAGTGTGATGCAGCCACAATTTCCTCCTGCCAGGTGTGGGTACCAAAAGACTGGGTCACGTTCTTGGCAGAGTTCTCCTTTGTGGAGTCAGGAAGCCAGTGCAGCTACCTCAGGTCAGCACAGCTGGATCTCATCCCATTCTTCTGTCCTAGCTCTTCTGTCCCAGAAACAACGCTATCCACTGATGTCAGGCTACAAGCATTTTCTTGTCTCCATTCAATAAACTTTTATTTGGCACCCCTATTGTGATCTACATATTAAGGGTTCAGTTATGAAACCCTCATCCGATAGATCAGTTTTGTTCCACTCATCTATAAATATGTTATAGACCAAGAAAGTCATACTTGACAACATCCTTCAGCAATTTCCAATTTACCCAACTGCATGATATCGCAGACAAGCAGTATCACCCACTTCTGGAGTTAAATAAGAACAGATGCATTGTTCTACAGAACACCACAGACCGAATCATTGAAGGCCTCTGCGTTCAGGGGCACTGGGAAGGCTGGGATGTGCCCCTTGCAGGTCAGTCAACCCTAAGTTCCAAAAAACAGGAAAAGCCTGAACTGGCATATGTTACAAAAAATAAATAAAGACAGAGGAAGACCAACCCACAAAGCAAATAGATTACTATCAACTCTAGACACACCATGCAGAAAGGATTGTGGAAAAAAGCTGACAGTACTCTTGAGGCTTATTAGCTCTTTGAGCTAATTATCTGTATAATGAAAAAATTAGTAAGTTCTAAAATCTGATCAGCTGTACCTTTTCCAGCCAGTAACCTGTTGTCCAATCACCCTGTCTGCTTGCTTTACTTGCCATCAGCTCCTCTCTCAAACTTCCAAAATTTTAATTCACTTCCTTCAAAATAGTATTTTTTATAAGCTCAAACTTTTCTGTCATTACAAAAGAAAAAAACCAACAGAAATACAACATTTTCCTGTGAACGCTACTGCTTTACTGTTCAGTGGCAGATAGTCAAGAAAGTGGATTTATAGTCTCATTTGAATGCACATATTCCTGTCTCAGCCAAGGTTTTACCCTACAGTGAGTTTCCTTACTACCTTTTTATTTCTTCTCAGGAATAACAAGACAAATCAGTCGTCTTCACTGAAAAGTCTGTACCATCATTTACCCCTTCTAGCCTATTCTCCAGAAATGTTCCGATTCACAACCACACTTCACAATCACATCCTGAAGTTCGGAATCAGCGGCAGAATTGAGCAGCATTAACATAAAAGGTAATAGTCGTTAAATAAGTCACTTTCTTATTTTGCATAAATACCAACCATCTGCTTTTACTTCAGTCACTATAACATGACAAGAAATTTTCAAAGGTGCCTCAGAAAGAGAAGGTTTGCCTGTAGACACTACTGTCAGGCTAAGCAGCAGCCAGCACCAGCCGAGCCGACTTTGCAAGGGGAAGCATCAGCGCAGCCTGGGCTCACCTGCACCTCCCCAAAGCCTGCTGGTGCACCTCTGCACACTACCAAGCAGTGGTATCTTTTGGATGCTTTGTAATATTGATATTGAAAAGAGAATCATGCTTTTAGCACATACCCTGAAGTTACTGCATCTTTTGGAGAGAGGGTGAGTGTGATTTCAGGGAATAAAGAGCAGAGGTTTCTCTGCCTTGCCTTAAGTCTCCTCGCTCCCCTCACTGGTCTCTGTGTTGGGAGCCTGGTTTCTGTTCTTCATGGGACCTTTGTTCCCATGGGAAACTGCAGTGCAAGGGACATCCTGGGACCGTTTCTCTCAAACCCTTGCAAGAGGGCTATCCATACTTCAGTACAGCCCTGTCACTCAGTCCCTGGGCTCCGGGGAACCACAAAGCCCCCCGTGGCTTCTCTTCTCACCGTCTCCCATCTTCTCCTACCCCCCCCATCATCCCTACTCCTCCAATACACAGCAGGGTTGCTATGTTAACAGAAGGAGAAAGGAGAATTACATGCTGCAGCTCTCCTTGTCTCCTGGCCTGAACATCCACCAGTGCTCTTGCCTTCACCACGGTATGTGTCCCTAAGCATTTCAGTGCTGTTTAGCACTGTGGCAGGACTGTAGCGTCCCTATTCCGCCCCACAGGACTGCGGCGCTGACCCATGGGGACAAACCCGCAGGCTCCCGAGCCTGCAGATGAAGAAGACCCTCCGAAGTCACTCAGGTGATTTGGAAACGGGTCCTGCTCAGGCCCAGCGTGAAGGTTACTCGGTTGGGCGGCGCGGGTAGGGTGGGCCGGCCTGAGCTGCCACCTCCCCGGAGGC
>NW_010565677.1:0-2649 GCF_000687285.1 Phaethon lepturus
GGCAGTTTCCCAGGGGTCCTATTGACTAACTTCCTTAAAGAGCTGGAATTTTACTTTCCCAAAATTATTTGCCTGTATACACTTAAAAGCATTTTACTGGTAATCCCTGCTTCCAGAAATAGTAATCTGACAGAAGCCTGTTAGAGAAAAGGAAAATCAGTAACACAAGTTGAGTCTCCATAGAGACACAAGTAGAGAACAAAATCTCTAACAGCCTCCATAATTTCCTAAAATCTTCTTTGCAACAAAGCTTATCTTACTCAAAACCAACACTACAGGAGACATACTGTTCAAGAGAAGATTGACTTTTAGATTAGGAAGCAACAGGTAGCAGGTAACCGTCTGGCATTTCAGACAACAGAATTTCTGTTGAACTATGATATCTTCATTCTTCTCTATTGACAGTAAATAATATTCAGCATCTCAAATAAGCACAACTATTTCATAAAGATGAAGACTTTTTTTAATTATAATTGATACTGACTTGTTTAAAGCTTAAAATCTAGAAACCACGTACAAACCTCCCTTTTAATCCAACAACAACAAAAAATTCAGGTAAAACTGAAAATAAAAATAAATTTATATGCATTGACAAAAACTCATTCTTGTCTTTTTTTTTATATATATATTGTATTGCAACATAAAGCAGCTTTAAAAACAAGTCACTTATTAGAGAAAAAAATCAAATACTTTATTTGGACCTTATTCAATGTGATTTTCTACTTTTAAGAAAACCTTTCCCAAAATAACACTTTCTTTGAGCAGCATTAATTTCACTGAAAAAATGTCTTCCAGTTGCAAGAATGGAGGGGAAGGAATCACGTGGAAAGAAAGGTTACTCAATGGTAAATCACCATGAAATCAAATAGAAAATTATTTCCTTCTGCATTGTTTTATTATATTTGCTCATTAACTCAAGGCATGCAGTAATACATTTCTTAGTTTTTATTCTAATTTAAGCTCTATATTGTTTGCATTATGCCAGGAACCAACCAATAGTCTTAACGGCATTGATATAGAGAAGCATCATCACCTAGTAAAGCATGTAAACACGTGTGTGTGTGCTGACTTCAGCTCACAAAACAGGTCATTTTTGTTAAGGAGACTGACATTAGATATTCAAGTTAGAAATTCTCAGATCTACAGTAAAGTGTAAAATAAAATCCTACAGACACCTTTCAGTCTTTACCAATTCATCCTTCCCTCCAGGTTAAAATTTATCTTTCATATATTTTTTATGAAGTTATTGGAGTTCAGTTAATGCAGCTTTTCATCACAGTCTACATATATTTAATCTACTATAATAAAGTCTCAAACCCTTACAAATTTTGATTATATGCCACTACACTGAGCTATTGTACCTCTAGCAGAAAAATAACCTCATCTAACCAACCACTCACCTCCCTCACACAAAGTTTCTCATGAAATGTAATTAAATATCATCCTATACCGAGGGTGAATCACCATGGAAGACAGAACTGTGGGTTTAAGTCTAGTCCATTTTCTAGATAACTTGCATTAATGAAACTGCTAATTAACAGAATTAACAGGATTGTTAATGACTGCTTATTTCTATGCAACTGAAGTTTAAAAATCAGTTGTCAAATTCAAAAGATGTCATTCTGCCCTTTGTTAAAATATCTGATGGAGAAATACACTCTGGCATATAAAATAGTCTAAAATCTAAGGTTTCGTTTAATCTGAAACTCTATAGGACAAGAAATGGAAATTGGGATGGTGCTGTAACATTAATAAAATTCATTTTAATGGTTAAGTTTGCATACTGAATAACCTGCCTTTGGCCAGTGTATGCAGTGGTTTATTTGAATCTGAGACTTCATTGCTTGAAAAATATGAAATAAAAATGAAATCTAAAAACATTATCCAAGTCCTGGATATATTGGTGAAGAACAAGACCGTAGAAATCTCGTACTGGATATGGCAGGGAACATAGTCTCGAAGGACGAGGACAAGGTTGAGGTACTTAATGCCTTCCTTGTGTCAGTCTTTAATAGCCAGTCCAGGTATGCGCAGGGTATTCAGCCCGCTGAGCTGGAAGATGGGGATGGAGAGCACAATAACCTGCCCATAATCCAGGAGGAAGAAGTTAAGGACCTGCTAAGCCACTTGGACATCCACAAGTCTATGGGGACTGATGTGATCCACTCAAGAGTACAGAGACAGCTGGTGGAGGAGCTTGCCAAGCCACTCTCCATCATTTATCAGCAGTCGTGGTTAACAGGGGAGGTCCCAGGTGACTGGAGGCTTGCCAATGTGACACCCATCTACAAGAAGGGCCTATCAGACTGACCTCCGTACGGGGAAGATGATGGAGTGGTTCATCTTGAGGGTGCTCATGGGGCATATGAAGGACAACCAAGGGATCAGGCCCAGCCAGCATGGGTTCATGAAAGGCAGATCCTGCTTGACCAACCTGATTTCCTTCTATGACCAGGTGACCCGCCTGGTGGATGAGGGGAAGGCTGTGGATGTTGTCTACCTGGACTTTAGTAAAGTCTTTGGCAGTGTCTCCCACAGATTCTCCTGGAGAAACTGGCGGCTCGTGGCTTAGACAGGTTTACTCTTTGCTGGGTAAAGAGTTGGCTGGATGACCGAGCCGAGAGAGCTGTGGTGAACGGCGTTAAATCC
>NW_010565678.1:0-2197 GCF_000687285.1 Phaethon lepturus
GATAAAGACAGTTTACCAGGTAAAGCAAAAGTCAGGCATGCAAGCAGAGCAGAACAAGGAATTCATTCACCACTCCCCATGGGCAGGCAGGTGTTCAGCCATCCCCAGGGAAGCAGGGCTCCATCACGCATAATGGTTTCCTGGGAAGACATGCCGTAACTCCAAACGTCCCCTCTCCCCCTCCTTCTTCTTTGTCCCAACTTTATATACCAAGCATGACGTCATATGGTATGGAATATCTCTTTGGCCAGCCTGGGTCCGCTGTCCTGGCTGTGTCCCTTCCCAGCTTCCTGTGCACCCCCACCCTTATTGCTGGCAGGACCGCGCCTTCTTGCTGGCAGGCCAGAGCATAGGAAGCTGAACAGTCCTTGACTGCTTAGCAACAACTGAAAACATCAGTATGTTATCAACATTATTCTCATCCAAACCACAGCATTATACCAGCTACTAGGAAGAAAATTAACTCTGTCCCAGATGAAAACAGGACAGAATGAAACACAGGACTGAACAGAAATTATGCACTGCTCTTTAGATTATATACCAAAAGCCTATTTTATAGTGATTCTATGCCCCTTAGCATGGAATTAACTACTTTGTAAAAGATTTTTAATAATCTGTAAAAAAAGATTTAAAAAATCCTGTACTTCAGGAAAAAAAAGTCTTCACAGTTTTTTAGAAGTTCTGCAGAAAACTAACCATTGCTGTTACTACTTACTTTTACATTATGTTTGTGTAACAGGCAGGAAGAGAAAGCAAAGTAGAAAAACCTCTGTCTTATTAAATACCAGGACTTCTTCCAAATTCTGAAGCTAAAGAGTCCTTACGGTAGTCCATAGCTCTGCCTCTGTTGTACAGCATCATCCCTAGGCTATTCTTCCACAGTTCATTTTTAGCACCTTTCCAATAACAGAGAAGGGAAACAGCCTATGCTGCGTATTTTTATTTCCCAAGGAGAACCTTGCCAGAGCCTTGATGTGGAGGGCCACACAACAGCCAAACTCCCCAGAACTCTTTCATTCCTGTTCCCCTTTCCATCATCCTCGGGAGTGGATAATCACCTAGGTACCAGTAACTCTGCTACAGAGTGTAACAGGGAAGACTGGGGGAGTAGCCAAGGTTGGAAACAACCAACTGGGGAACTGTCCAGAGCCCATTTGATGAAGAATTGTGCAAGGCCTCCAAATGGTGGCTCCAGTTCCTGAAATACCCAACTGTGCTAGAAGTGCTGCTGCAACCCTGAAAATCATCTGGTTCTGCTGAGGGTGGTGACCAGCACCAAGCTTTTGGAGTCACTCTGTGTGATTCAAGGATGGCACCTTGTGAACTCCTACTCTAAAATGTTTCTCTTTTACTTCTGATCCCTTGGAACAGCTAAAGAGAACACCCAGGTGTGCCAAAATATTGCTGAGATGCAAACAATGCTCCCACATTTATACTGGTAGGAACCAGGTCTGTTCAGTGATGGCTCTCCAATTCCCAGTCACACTTTTATTCTGTTTCCAATCTGATCCTGTCACTTTTGAAGAGCACAGAATGGAAAGAAAAGGGGAAAAATTGCAGACAGTCTCTTGGTTCTAAAAATCCTTTGTATTTTAAATCAGGCAGTGCAAGTTACTGCACAATGATAACTGTATCATTGTTTAATTTCATGAAAAAAAGTCACCCCTTCCCATGGTCATTTCATTGTATGCTATGAATGTGCAGTAACAAGGGTTTCTTTTTCCTGTTACAGATGGATGGTACTGAAAGCAATTTGCTCTGCATGTGCTCCACTGCATCGAATGAATCATTATAACTCATGCAATATGCTTTTATAATATGAATTAGTGTTTATTTGCTTGAGCTACTTTTCCTTCCCCTGATGCACAGTTTATTAACTGAATTCATTTGGCTACTGCAGTACAAACTGTTTAAATAATTCACATGAAATATACAACTACATTTAAAATATCAAAACAGGAGTTAAAGTAAAAACTGGAACTAGGAATTTTCTCACTTGTTAGCTGCTTAGATAGTGGTAAAAAACTGTGTATGTTTTTGCATCATCACCATCACATCTTCCTCCTTAAATACATGGACTTAATCGCATGTGTGGGTAAAAGTTCATGTTTCAAACTGTCGTGGTTTAGCCCCAGCCAGCAACTAAGCACCACGCAGCCGCTCGCTCACTCCCCCATGGTGGGACGGGGGAGAGAAT
>NW_010565678.1:2398-6166 GCF_000687285.1 Phaethon lepturus
CCAGCTTTATATACTGAGCATGACGTCATATGGTATGGAATATCTCTTTGGCCAGCCTGGGTCAGCTGTCCCAGCTGTGTCTCCTCCCAGCTTCCCGTGCACCCCCAGCCTGCTCGCTGCAGGCCAGCATGAGAAGCTGGACTGTCCTTGACTACTTAGCAACAACTCAAAACATCAGCACTTTATCAACTTTTTCTCATCCCAAATCCAAAACATAGCCTCATGCTAGCTTCTATGAAGAAAATTAACTCTACCCTGCCTGAAACCAGGACACAAACTGACCTCACTGCTTCTCCTCCAAAAGCAAGCCACAAGTGGCTACTGTGAGCCAGCAGTTTTGGGTACAGCTCATCCCTGGTAAAGCAGGAACAATTCTGGTTCACAGGAAGACCAGTGTGTGTATTGGTGGCTTGGCTGCAGTCTGTGGGTCTGCTTGGGAGAGCAAAGATGTACATTGGGATTACAAACCTTGCAGCTGAGAGGCAGAATGACTGATTTCCCCTGACTAACTACAGAAGTGAGGCTAATTTTTGCAAATTACCTCAAAACCTAGCAATCGGAGAACAGCAAATCAGTGAGTTTGTGTTTAAAAGAGAAGATATGACAGCAACTAAGGAGCAATGAAGAAAATCTACACAATAGCAAAGATGTACATTGGGATTACAAACCTTGCAGCTGAGAGGCAGAATGACTGATTTCCCCTGACTAACTACAGAAGTGAGGCTAATTTTTGCAAATTACCTCAAAACCTAGCAATCGGAGAACAGCAAATCAGTGAGTTTGTGTTTAAAAGAGAAGATATGACAGCAACTAAGGAGCAATGAAGAAAATCTACACAATAGCAGGAACATGTACGTTATTTTGCAGGGCATCTAACTGAAGCTGATTGTTCATGAAGTGTTTTTGGCAGGCTTGTGAATGAACATATCCAAAGGCTTGAAACTCTTCAGTAAATGCTGGAATCACAGATGTGGTTTGGAGGAAAAGACAAAGGACACAAGTCTCTTGCAATCCAGGTTAGCATTTGAACCATTGGATCTACTCAGTTACAAGCCTAAATATGGATTTTTAAGGGCATAATTTAAGGCTACTATACCTGAAAATTTCAGCACTATGTTTTTATTTTCTGTGTTTTCTTACAAAATATAGGCATGTCTACAATTAATTTCCAGCATGTATCTTCCCAGACCCCCTTTTAAAATACCATGTATCCCAACACAGAAGAAAGACAAGGTGAAATCCTGTCTTCTCAATGTGAGAGCATAGATACTGTCACATCAGCCAGATAAATGGATTATCTGAAATATATACTGTTGGCTAGGAAGCGAGAGTGGTAAAAGTAACTCAAAACTGCACAAACTCAAGGCCTTCCCTCAAATTTTTCTACCAGCCATCAAAGCCATGCCTAATCGCAATAGAAAGCAATGATGGAAATACTACTTTGCTCTCTGCCAAACTGAATCTTCCCTCCAGCCGAAATGGCTTAGCTAAGCTTTCTGATCCTGGCTCCTGGAATGGCTCTATAGCAATTTCTGCTACATAATGGAGCATTTTTCTTGCTCAGAGATACTTAAACTTCTGGAAATAAGGCAACTATTCTAAAGGCTTTGTCTGCAGGTAAAATTTTTAAATCCACATTCTTGACAGTTCTGCCCCTGTCCACGTAAAACAGGATGCACTAAGCTTGATCGCGATTTTGAACTTTTCAGGTTTTACTGCCAACTCTGCTTTGGCTTGCATTCCATACTTCCATAGCTGCATATAACTGAGAAGGTAGGTGACACAGAGAAAAGCCTTAGCAAAGACACGCCAGTTAGAAGAATTAAGAAGGGAAAATGACCACAATGAACAAATGACTACCAACTATATTATGGTACTATTATTTACTGAGAGGAGGCAAGAAAGTTTGCAGCTTAAACTAAGGAAAGATTTTGCCCTTTCTCATTATCTTATGTCACTTCCTAACAAGATTAGGATCGTTATATATGCAAATACATCTAGTCTTCCCAAGCATCAAAAAAAAAGTAATTAAGAATAAATACCCTTCATGTATGAGAAACAGCTTGTCACTGCACTGACTGCAATCTATAAAATTTGAGTTTGCCTAAATCACAAAACATCTTTTCAGCCAAAACCCCACAGAGCTAGTGATCGTTTTTTCTGAATATTTCAAGCCAGGCAACAAAGTCCCTGGTACCTCCTAACTCCATGAACAGACAAATTTCCCTTTCTCAGCAGAGAATATGCTGAAATTCAAAGGCACCTTACTGCTTAGACTAAGAATTCCTCTGTGTGTCACAAAAGTCAAATCCATGCCTTTAGACAACATCTGTCTGCTACTTAATTTCATGGTGACAGCAAGAACCCAACTGTTATCCTGTCAATCCAGTAAGAAGACCCCTCAACTTGTCTGGCAATAGAAGACCTACAGTATGTGGCTGAGCAGCTATGACACTACCCAGTAGAAAGCACGCATGCATACCCAAACAAGGCAGCTATAAGGGTGAGACTCAGTTCAAAATGAAGACATCTATATTTAGCTCTCTTTATGCAAGGTAGGGCAAAAGCCAGTTGCCTAAACATCTGTAGCTATCTCAGACTGCCTAGGGTATTCTGCCTGCATTCCAGCCTCTGCTTCAAAAGGCATGGATCTCCTACAGGTCATATGCCCTATCTACAAGTCTCATGCAGATATATTGGGTACCTAGAGGATATCCATATGATTCATACATGGATGAGTCTTATCCTTAGGTGTCCAAACTCCCATGAAGTCAATGGAGAGCTAGTCAATACAGTCCCTGGAACAAAGAACAGCCGATGGAGTTGATTTAGTTGCCTGAAAAAAGATGTTCAGGGACATTTGAGATGCCTGACCTTAAGCTTTTTATAAAGCTCTTTAAGCATCTGGCCATTCCAGAATGATGCAGATGTCCTGCAGGTCCTGTGTCATTGCTGTGAGTCCCATGCAGATGTCTCAGGTGCCCAGGGGTGTCTTAAATGATACTAAAGCCCTATGGCTACGGATACCATCCCTAGCTCTATAACTGGGAGCTTTGACACCCAGTGCACACCTAAAATTAGATGGTTTAATCTGGATGTGGAATGCATGCAAAGCGTCCAGGTACAATAAGTGAGGAGACAACAGCATAACAAAAGGATGTTTTGATGTAAGTAAAATATAGATTTTATATGTCTCAGAAGGGAATATAATTAATCCCACTTCTTATATAAAAATAAGGAAAATAGAGCATTTGAACATAACAGCTTAATACAATAATTAAAAAAAATTGTGATTAAAAAATTAAATAAATTCCTAAAATCAGATTAGATAAAAAGAACAATAAATTCAGGCATGTAGCTCCTAAAATTATCATTGTACAAAACCAGTTAACTCAAAAATATTTTTATCGTGCTATCATTAAATATGTATGCATCGCTAAACCTGCTTCAGAGAATGAATTAGCATGTGTCTTGATTGGGCAGGGCCGGCTCTATTGGTAGATCCCCTAGTGTTGACTAACCAGGTGACTTTTGCTAAATGTTTATCTCAATGTTTGAATGTCCCACCACCCATGGCTCTCAGTGTAGTCTTTAACAGTCCATTGTGTCATTCGATTTTCCCAGAGGCTGGTGCATGACAGGGGATGTGATACACCCACTCAATGCCATGCTCTTTGGCCCAGGTGTCTATGAGGTTGGTTCAAAAATGAGTCCTGTTGTCTGACTCGATTCTTTCTAGGGTGCCATGTCGCCATAAGACTTGCTTTT
>NW_010565679.1:0-778 GCF_000687285.1 Phaethon lepturus
AAAATTGTCCAAAAAATGGGGACAATTCCCCCCAAAATGAGGAAAATTCTCCAAAAACCGGGGAAAATTCTCAAAGAACGGGGAAAACTGTCCAAAAAATGGGGAAAATTGTCCAAAAAAAGGGGAAAGTTCTCAAAAAATGGCAAAAAATGCCCCAAAAATGGGGAAAATTCCCCCAAAATAGTGAAAATTCCCCCCAAAATGGGGAACATTGTCCACAAAATGGGGGAAATTGTCCACAAAATGGGGGAAAACGCTCCAAAAAACGGGGAAAATACTCACAAAACGGGGAAAATTGTCCAAAAAATGGGGAACATTCTAAAAAAACTGTGAAAATTCCACATAAAATAGTGAAAATTGTCCAAAAAATAGGGAAAATTCTCCTCAGAATGGGGAAAATTCTCCAAGAAATAGGGAAAATTCTCAAAAAACAGGGAAAATTCTGAAAAAATGGGGAACATTGTCCAAAAAATGGGAAAAATTCCCCCCAAAATGGAGAAAATTCTCAAGAAATGGAGAAAGTTCCCCCAAAATAGTGAAAATTCCCCCCAAAACGGGGAACATTGTCCAAAAAATGGGGAACAGTCCCAAAAAATTGCAAAAATTCCCCCAAAATAGTGAAAATTGTCCAAAAAATGGACAAAATTCCCCCCAAAATGTGGAAAATTCTCCCAAAAATGGGAAAAATTCTCCAAAAATGGGGGAAATTCCCCCCAAAATAGCAAAATGTCCGAAACGGGGAAATTTCTGCAGCAATTGGGGAAGACCCCCCAAACCC
>NW_010565680.1:0-49198 GCF_000687285.1 Phaethon lepturus
CTAATTTTGTCCCTGCTTGACCTAACAAGTTTTTTGTACTCTTCCTGAGTCGCCTGCCTGTTCTTCCAGAGGTGATAAACTCTCCTCTTTCCCCTGAGTCCCAGCAAAATCTCCCTGTTCAGCCAGGCCGGTCGCCTTCCCCGCCAGCTCTTCTTACGGCACATGGGGACCGCCTGCTCCTGTGCCTTTAAGATTTCCTTCTTGAAGGCTGTCCAGCCTTCCTGGGCCCCTTTGTCCTTCAGGACTGCCTCCCAAGGGACTCTCTCAACCAGTGACCTGTGACCAACCAGCCAGTGACCAACTTAGTGACACCAGGTCAGTTTTCTAGAAAATTCTGTGCCTTCAATGCAACAAAGACTAAACCCCACACACTAAATATATCACACTAATCTGTGAAGAAGTATCTGCTTGAGGGAAATAGATGGTCAAGGAAAATCTTGAGCTCAGAGTCATGATTTAGATTTCAGCCGTGGGAGAAAAAACATGGGCAAGTGTTTTAGATCAACTGTTTAGATCCAAAGCCCCATATTCTGATTTAAGATGTCCACAAAACAGCATTACGCCAGATCTGAATCAGCATTTCTCCTGCCTGCTACTCCCCCAGCACAAACACTTCAGATCTTTCCCCTGACAGCATGTGGACACGTCACTTATGCTACTGGAAGCAGCCATGCTGAGGTTGACTCAGGACTCCATCCACAGTGACCAACTGACTGGGACACGTTGCTGCCCACCATGCATAAAGGCAGCATTTCTGCCTGTCTTTCCTTCAGGGAGGCAGGGACATCTCTCTCAGTCCTTACCCAGATACTGATTTCCAACTAAAACTTAAAGGACCTTCAATATCCTAATTCCTCTTTTCAAACAAGACTGCAAACATTTCATTAACTGGTTCAGAAACTATTAGGGAAAGGGCTGACAGACAGATGGATGACTAGACACACAAAATAGACTTTACTTCAGTCTCATTTTCTTAGGAAACCAGGCTACAAATACAACCCAGTTGCACACAAACCTTTGAGTTTCTTTCCATGTCAATATTTGTTCAGTGGGTACAACAGCTCTCTGCAACCAGAGTGAAGAGTTGTTATTCATTTACTTACCCCAGTGCTCATTTAATCACCTCCTACCACATAAAACCTACGAAGTTTTTCATAAAACCCCAGAATATTAGGAGATAAGACAGATAAAAAATAGACGTACCATTTTTAGACTTTTCTTCTCTGACCTTTTTGAGCAGAAAGCAAAAACTTCCACCAAATCACTCAGCGGAGCTTTCATTCATCTCTTTGACATCATTTTACAGCTCTGTGGAGTACATGGAGCACTTGGCAGGAGCATTTTACACAGCATCTGCCATTGCCTGTACAGCAGGTCATTTGGGAAGGCCCTGAGAAAACAGCATTGTAATAGTGAAAGGGAGATGTCATAAACCTGTGAAAGCAGATCCTTTCCTGGCTGCTAATCCATGTAAATGCAAATCTAAGCTTATTTTTTCAGTAGAGAAAATATAAAATCGGGGCCAGAAAATGTACTGGTACAAAGCAAAGGAAACAGAAGTTAAATGACAAAATTCTGCGCTCTCAGTCTGTTAGGATCAGAAAAATACAGTAAAATGTAGCCTGTGGTGGAAGAGAAAAAGTCCTCTGAAGACTGCAGGCAGTGTTGGTGGGGGTCTCGGCACGGGGCACCCCGCAGAGTGGCAAATGGGGTCTCACTGTTTTGTATAGCTGATAAACAGCCAGCACATTCCCGTTGTGAGTAAATTCTCCCAGTAATGAGTGATAAATTGGGTAATGGGAAATACACATAATGGCCAGGCACGAAGTCTTTAGGCACTCCATCTGCTAGGCAAAGTAGAGATTGACGAGCTTCATTAAATGACCAATTTTAGTGTACTCTAAAGGGAAAAACCACACTGTGGCAAGGGTCTGCAGACAGATGCACAAGCAGGGATGCAAAGGTGAGGAGCTGAATTAAAACAGTTCTGAGATTAACAGTACCAAAAGAAATGCCCTGAGAGCAGTCTTGCTGCTCTCCTAATCACCTGTATTCCTCACAGCGGGGCAGAACCAGGCGGAACACCGTTTCATTTCCTGGGTACTTTCTACGTCAGAACAAAACCCAGATACTTTCCAGTGCTTTTGTTAAATATCCGTCTTTGGATTGAAAAGGTGAGGATTTTCTATTATTCTCCTTCACTCTCCCAGCCTCTGCCTCTCTCCTGCTTTCAAATAAAAATTGATAACAGAACACTGCTCTGAGAATTCTCACCAAAAAAAAAGTGAATTTATTGTGTCCTCATAAAAAACTTTAGCTAAGCAGTGTGTTCCAGCAAGAATACATTTCTCTGAAGATGTTCCAATGAACTCAGTTTTTCTTCATCTGATCCAAATAGAAAAGAGGATGGCTTTGGCTGAGTCTGCTCCTAGAAGGCAGCAGCAAGGGAGGAGCTTTTCTGCAGAGCCACCTTGACGAGGAGTGGAGGCAGGTCTCAGTCAGCTAGAAATGGCAGTATGAAGCTCTAGGACATTCTCTGAGATAAGAAGGGACTGAGAAGAGAGCTGGGAGGCTCCACAGAAGTCTCAATGAAGGCCTAGCTCCAAGATAGGTTAGAAAAAAATGTGTACTTGTTAGAATAATTGTGCCTTTAAACATTGCAGCACAAGCTAAAGATAAAGGCAAGGCAAAGAAGCTGCATCCTTCCCCATTGTACACATTTATGTTATGCTGTATTTGCACATATGCATGACTCTAACTCAGCTAAGGCACATGTTTCGATTGTGAGGATTTTTCAGAAAAGTCATGAGAGACTTGATTTTTGAATGACAGTTCACACTTTTTTTTTTCCGATGGCCAAAACAAGAACGTATTTTTAAAAGACTACACTGGGGGCCTGATGGTGCAATAACTTTAGTTATTTAAATGATAGACTTTGACTCTAATGAAAGCAGAAATTATCCTTGAGTGAATGATTAAAATTAAATTACATGCTAACAGTATCTACAGACTGTATTATCATTGCAGCAGGAGGAACATGAATTCACAAGAATGGATGGCTGCAAATCCAGGGTTCAAAAATCACCAAAAAAGCAAAAAGCATCATTAAGATTTCCTCATGAAAGAATTCTGGTGTATTTGTGGAACAAAAAATAACACTTTTTCGTGTTTTGTCTACACAGACACAACTGTTTAATCATTTAAGCTGGCAAGACCACAGCCATTTCAGCAGCTTATTTGCCAAAGTGAGGTTTTTCTTCTTACAATTGCCTACCAGAACACATTTCTGGGGAGAGATTTTGTGAGGGGCATTTCCAGACCTCCCTGTGCTCCTGGTGTTGCTTTGGATGGAGGACTTGCCAGTGACATTTAGTGTCTTGGTTTTCCATATCATCTGCTGCTATTCCTGTCTTACAGTAAAAAAAATCTGAGGGGAAAGAAAAAAAAAACCAACCAACCAACTTCCCAGAGCCCAGGTGAATTCCCAACTTCTATTTTTAGAAGCAAGGCTGAAAGAAATCCATTTGTATTACTGGTGCTGGGAAACCCCGGCCACAGCTGCGTGTTTATGCCTGCAGGGATGAGTTGAAGCAATAAGGTAAAATAGAGAAGACAGGCATTTCAACAGACACGTCTTGACGTCCGCAGAAACAGTATTTCTTGCAGGTACAATCTTTTGTACTTAAGATGCCATATGTACGGCAGCTGCATGTCATCCCTCTTCCTTCCCTTTCTCTGTGCTACAGGATGCTGTGAGTGTCCTCATTTTCCATCAGGGGCTTGGCACAGGTACAAAAGCACTGAGGTATAAAAACACTGCTGTCAGTCTAACTCCATGGGAAAAAAAGCTGACAAGATACAGGACTCATGCTCCGTCATGTGAATGAGGGTAGGCATTCAGGCCATAAGCTAATGCTTTCACAGACTTTAGAAATCTAATGCCAGAATATGACGGTAGTACAGGCAATCGGAAGGCAGAGTAATTCCTTAGTTCCCAAAAGGTACACAGAAAAATCCCAATAACATTAACAGAGTGAGGATTTTGCCCTTACATGCTTCATTCCAAGTACCTTCCTACCACAATTCAGGTTGCCACTCGTAGCCATAGGCAGTAGAAACTATCCAGCTTGGGGATGGGCAAGAGCATTCTGGCTGCTGGCGTGCATAAGTAGAACCAGTGGAGCGGAGGCGTACACCTGAATGTACTGCTATTGTACCCAAATTGTCCCTGGTATACCTTCAGCAGTTGCAGCCAGCTCCAGATAGCTGTGGAAATGCCTGATGAAATCAGAATCTTGTAGAGGTGGAGTTAAATTACTTTTTGGATTATTTTATCCAAGAAAAATAAATGCATTTTTAAAATTAAAAAAACAGCTTTTCATGGATTGATATTTATGGTCTTATATGTCAATGTCCTCTAATGTTGGAGAAAACAAGCTTTAAATTGTATAACAAGGAGGGACAAACCTGGCTTCATGAAAGGCTTGGCTCTTAAAGAGCAGCACAGCTGTTGTGGAAGTGGTGAGTGGTCTCTCCAAGCCGGTAAGGTTGTGACTTGAAGTTTCCAGCAATTGGCAGGATGCACTCAGAAATTCTCAGTACTGAACAGTAGAGGAGTTTTTAGTGTCAGGTACTTGCACAGGAACAGCTACATGCAGTCTGACAGCACTTGGACATTTAACTAGTTTGATTAGCAGGAGTCTCATCAAATTCTCATAGGAAAAAGTTTCTGGAAAGCTCTTAGGGCTGTCAGGAAGACCCATGCCTTGGGGGACTGTCCATTTGTCCCAGATTTCACAGAAGGGCATTTAACCACTCTTTCTCCTGAGGATGTAGTTCTGCTGATAGCCAGTAATTCATATTTAAAGACATTGCCCATTATCCTTTTGCTGAGTCCAAATATAAGTTTCTAATAATTACTTTTATTCTTTTTTATTTCTAAAAGCTGATAATGTCCAACACTGTATCATGTGCAATCTGGTTTTCGACTACAGCTGAATATCCTAGGCATTACTACAGTAAAAAATGGTCTGTTTAATAATAGATAGTTCAAAATATTGAGAAACAATCTTAAAATTTCTTATTTTAATGATTATAATTATATGACTTTGAGTTGGTCTTCCAGGCAAAATCTGAAGTGCTGTCTGAAATCATATATCCAACACTAAAAAATAATTAAAGTGATCTTGGGTTGATGAAATTTGCCATGCAATGGCAGCTAGCTACAAAAATTCTGTGGTATGAAAAAACTGAGGAGAGAGAGTGACAGAGTAGCTTGGTGAGCATCTGGCAGCCAGCCAAGCTCAACCCACCACAAAAACATTCAGCTTGAGGTGTCATGTTTGACAAGACCATAGTGCCTGACTAATCTAGTGGCCTTTTACAATGGAGTGACTGCATCCATTTCTGGGATCCCCGGTATAACCAGGACATGTAACGGGTCCAGAGGATGGCCATGAAAATGATCAGGAGGTTGGAACACCTCTCCTTTGAAGAAAGGCTGAGAATTGGGGCTCCTCAGCCTGGAGAAATCTCTTCAGAGAACTTACTGTGGCCTTTCAATATATAAAAGGGGATTACAAGAAAGATAGAGACTTTTTACCAAGGCCTGTAGTGACAACACAAGGGGCAAAAAGTTTGAAACTGAAAGAGGGTAAGTTTAGATTGAACATAAGGAATAAACTTTTTACGATGAGGGTGTTGAGACACTGGAATAGGTTTCCTAGAGAAGTTGTGGATGTCCCATCATTGGAATTGTTCAAGGTCAGGTTGGGTGGGTCTTTGAGCAACCTAAGCTAGTGAAAGAAGCCTCTGCCCATGGCAAGGGCTTTGGAATAGAAGATCTTTAAAGGCCCCTTCCAACCCAAGTCATTCTGTGATTCTGTGATTCCATTATTCTTGGATTCTATGACAGTGAAAGATACTTTCAGAACTAATTTTACCATTTCCAGGTCTTCCATATCAATACTTAGGGGACAAGATGATGGTGTTATAAGAAGAAGTCATATCTATTATTAGTCTTTTAAAAACAACTGTTAGTCTGTATTTATATTCTTCTTTGATACAGGACACTTAAGTAGTACATGTAATATGAAATACAGTTTTCAAAATTAGAATTAAAAAATATATTCATGTAAACAGATGGACAGAAGAAATATCTACATGAAGTCATGGAGTAGAGAATTATTAATATTTCAGCAAACCAGAATAAAGTACAGGTTCTCAGAGGGGCATCAAGTGCTAGGCAAATGGAAGCAAGTTAAAGCTGTCATCTGTTGTGCTGGGAAGAGAAAATTGCTGCAGCAAATAAAAGATTAAATAATAAATAAGAAGCATGACAGTACTTTGACTGGTCCACTGTTAACCAGCTACTAATTTTTATTATAAGCATAATTAAAAGTAGCATAGTTTTTCACCTTTCCACAGTAAAATAAGTATTTTTCCAGGTAATGTGGGAACCCTAAAACAAAAAATACTAAATTGGTCCATTGGTCTTTAAGTCTGAACACAGAGTTTCTGAATGAAGCTTGATTTTTATAAGCATTTCAAGAGAGTTCCAGAGCTATAATCAATAAAATAATTGTATCTAAAAAGTGTGGGTTCATACATGTAATAAAACAAGCTGGTTTGTCCTAAAAATTACAAGCTTTAGAAAGTCAAACACTTGTGTCTAGTGAGAAGCTGGTAGAATCAGCATGGATCTGAATTAATTTTGCTAAGTAATATATGTTCACAAAAAATAAGTTTTAAATCATAATTTGATTTGCGTCACAGTGAGCTTAGGCAAATTGTGGTGCATGGTAGTCAGCCAAAAAGACCACAGTTTAGTACAATCAAGGTTTTCTTGATTTGTTACAGAGACCGTCGATGAATGCGCTCAGTGCTTCACTGTGCTTGCCTTTAAGACCGAATGCGATTTTTCATTGCTAGCACTAATTCTGGGCTTCAGTGACAGAGGAAGTGGCAATGCTGTTGGCTGGTGAATAGGGTAGACCATACCCTTTATGAGCTTTTTGTGAAGGAGTGATTCAAAATATTCACGTGGTTTCCTAAGGAACCCATTCTTTGTGTCTGAGGCACAAATTGTCAGTCTTTACAAAAATTGAGGTCTTTTCTGGATATGACAGCACATTCAATTTTTCTCTATTAACCCTCAGATTAGGGTACTTCTGAAAAAACTCCTCACTCCGCTGAGAGAATTAAAACCCCTCTCTCATCTCTCTGTCTGGGAGGAGAGTAATCTACCCTGACTGGAGACATCCTTATTCCAGTCGAAGTTGGGTCACACTGCAGAAAACAAGTGTAGAAGGTGCGATAGGTCAGGGTGGCTTCAGAGGCATCTGGAATTCCTGAAGAAAAAATATTCTGTCAGAAAAAAAATTCCCAGTGAGTTCACACTTCAGGTAGTTCAAATAAAGTCAACACCCCTTTATCACCTATTTTGTGTAACATCTTAGAAAGGAGTTCACACTGGTACAGAAGGCTTGCCTGAGGGCAAAGGCTGGTAAATAGATCTGTCAGTGGAGGAACCAGGCTCTCACACAGCGTGATCCAAGGTCTCCGAGTCCAAGGTATGGGCTCCTCAGTTTAATTCCGAATTGAAAGAAAGTTTTGTCGTGGTGCACTCTGAGTCCTTTTACATATCTTCTTCAGCGGAACAGCAGAAAAGACTTCGGTTGCCTGACAGATGGCAGTTCAGATCAATATAAAGCCTGATAATACACCTGGCCCGGAGGCAGGGGTGTGCTCATTTGCCCGCGTTCGCACGCTCTGTTTTTCAACTTTCCTTCCTCTTCCTGCTTTCCTGAAGAGAGCATACAGTTATTCCCCCCTTTATCCGTATGTCTCCTGTACACTCGGCAAGCAGCTCCGATCATCACCTGGGTGGGTCAGAGTATCTGCTCCTCTTGTAGCAGGAAACATAAAGCAAAGACACTCTTTGTTCACAGCCCGTAATGCAGGCGCTTGCAAGCAGCAAAGGCAGGCAAGGGCAAGGTACGGCATCCGCAGTGGCAGAGATGCGCTGGAAGAGTGAACTCCACAGCTGTGTTTGATGGCAGTCCTGTTGTGAGGCTCAAAGTTTGTGACTGAGGAAGCTCCTTTCCATTCTCTGCACCACTGAACATAAGCTGCAGGTATCTTCCACTATTAGGGTTTGTTGGTTGGTTTTTTTTTTCTTTTTTTCAGTGAAACTCCTAGCTGAAACTGTTGATGAAACTCTTGTTCTGCCACTTGTTTGTCAGAACGCTTTTACTATTTTGTAATACAATTCACTGTCTCCACAAAAAGAGAGATTTCTGTTATCACACATTTTATCAGGATACCCAGTATCCTTCCTAGCTCACAGCTTTGCTCCAGCTCATTCCTTGATTTCTTTTCTATGCCATTTCCTACTGCTCCAGTGTCCCTTTCTTCCAGTCTTCTTGATTCCTCCCCTACTGTTCCAACTGCTTAACATACCCTTTCAGGATAAATGCAAATTTCTTTCTCTCCATTCAATTCCTATCAACCAGACAGCATCAATACCTTTACAACAGAAATGCTGCACAACCTGAATTTCAAAGCAAGGCAGAAGCCATTACTCCCTGGCTAAACTCTCTTCCAGGTGGAGAGCTGCCGATCGGTCTTCAGCCTGTCCATTGCTGACAAACAGCGGGAAGGAGCCCACCCTTCCTGCTCGTGATGTCAGCACAAAACAGCATCTGGCAGCACTGTGCAGATTTTATTTTAGTTTAGGTTACTATAGGAGAAAGCACAGTTTGTTACATATTTGTTTTGTAAATTGCGTTTCCATTTTAATTAGAAAGCAAGTTCCTGCAATTTCCATCATAATTACCATAATCTGCTTATAGTCAGTATGATGAGTACAGCCAGGAGAAGCAGCTGGGTTACATTTGCTTTATCCTGGGTGGAAATCTTTAAACAGATAAGTATTGGAAATAGTTCTACAATCATTCTTTTTGAGACAATATCCATGTGCAGGAGTTACTTGATGGATTGTGTGTAGCAGGATCCATGTAGCAGGGAAGAAATAGTTTAAAATGTGTCTCTGGATGTATAACAATGGTCATAAGCAGAACTCATTTTTCTGTTTTTTTTCTGTTTATGGAGGAGATCATATTGAGGATGCTTATATTTTCTTGGGAAATGACTTATATGGGTAGGCACATATTATGGATTTATTCACTATTGAATTTTATGCCTCTGTAACTCAATTGAGTCCAGAGTTAGAGCAATACAGCAGTAAATCAGACTCTATTATTCTTAGTTACTTATATGGAGTCACGAGCTAAATTCACTGTGATGTAACCAGGAATATGTGTGTGGGAGGGTGCTTTAAAGGGGCTCTTCAGTGAGAGCCATCAATCTTTCAGATTGCACTCTCCTCTGCTCCACAGCACACTCTGCAACCAAAGGAGAGCTTCAGAGCGTGCTTTTGTAGGGCATCCTCATCTCCTCAGAGCAGAGAAGTTGCTGCAGAAACCACGGGAGCATTCAGTGCTCTCCTCACCTGTACTGGCTTCACTCTTCAACAACATCATACAGTTTAGCTGTAAAACTGATCGGGAGGAAATTAGTGTAAGAAAACTCAAGGACAAGATCGGGGAACTGAGGGGTGATTTCATTTCACAAAATCTCTAGGCAGGTTAATTTTACCCCCTCAGGCTCCTTCTCTCACAGCCTCTTTTCACTCAGGTTCTCATTCCTATGTACTTACAAGCCCCCAGAAGTGCATACCCAGGTGCTCTGGCCATGACCAGTTGTGTGCAACAGAGAGGACAAAAGGCTCTGCCTGGTGAGGCTTCACGTCATTTTCCGTTCCTCTTGACTGGTGATGACAAACCGGTCTTCTTTTATATTCTTTAGGAGTTACAGCTGGCCCTTTGCTTCAGAACCACACATACTTCAGGCTGCACAAATCTTAGGCAGGGTTGCTGCTTGTTCTCTGCCTGACCTTGTTTGAAATACATTTTTGAAATATAAACATCTTTACAGTTATCGTCTGTTTTCCCACTGGGCCGGCACAAAAAGAAATGGCATATGTGATGTGCTGTAACCTCACTGCCCCCATCCTGTGGTCAGAAAGCAGGGTCTTCCCCTAACAAGGCATCTCTGCTGGTCTCTTGGCAGAGTGCAAGCCTTCGAGGAGTGAATAAACATGATGTTCCTCAACTTGATTGATGGGGAACAGTCACTGCCTGTATAGGTCAGTTTTTTAAGACTCACAGCAACCTTAATATTTTTTTAAATCTCTTTAAATACAGCTGCCCCTAAGAAAAAAACACCCAAAAAACCCACACACCAATAGGAAAATCTTGCCAGTAGCTCTCAATGGTGGATAAGTTTGGGTCCTTAGTTGATAGTGGACTCGATTTTTTTAAAAAAATGATTATTCATTAGTGCTGCAAATGTATACAACCAGAGGCAAAGCGCATGTCAAAAGATAAATTTCATATAATTTTAGACATTTTTTAATAAGATATGAGCAAAAATTTATTACTGAAGGCAAACTAAATCCAAAGTGCTATTTATGACTCTTTAATACATGTTCACTTCCACTGCCTGTATTTCTGGCCTTAAATTACTCCGTGAACGTCTTTAAGTTTTTCAGTGTTATTTGTTTCATGTTAACTGACATTTGCTAAAGCTAAAATTTAAGAAACTTGTTTATTAATTATGTCACCGTATGATTGTCACAGTGTCCTATTAAAAAATGAAAGAAAACATGCTAAATTACTGTGGTTACCATTTACATAATGTTTTCACTGCACTCACCATTTGAACAATTGTGATTTGTTTGGAAACCTCTTTATGTGGATGTATCGAAGCAGCTAATCTGAAGTTAGCCACGTAGAAATTGATTGTTTAATTGAATAAAAGCTACAAGATTTTGATCAGGATTCCTCACTGCAGAAACATGAAATGTCCAAAACATTGTTGATCAGTGGACTGGCTAAATTAAAACAACCAGGTTTTCTTACTACTTAAACTGAAACCAAGGTCCCACAGTTGTTGATATGGGATTTATCTGCTATCAACACACTTAGAAAGACAAACATGTTTTGGATTAGATAGAGGCAAAGAACCATATTTTTCTTAATTATAAACCATACACAAATTATTTCAGACCAAATATTGCCTTCTGTCCCATAGCTTTCATAAAGGCATAAAGCTGGCATTAACTGTTGGAGACAAGTTAACAAGCTCCACAGTCTGTGAGAAACATCCCCAAACACACAGAAAAGACAGTTTTGATTATTTAATGTCATAAATCTGATCCTATACTTGTATTTAAAAAGTATGCTTGGATATTATGTGTCCCAAACGAAGTGATTAATTAATTTGACGATGAGATCTCTCTTGTGCACAACCTTTGATCTTGTGATGGATAGGGAGTGAGATAGGCTCTACCATCAGGAGAAATTAAGATATGAAGGATGTTTGAACTTTCCTATATATGAGGGAGGAAATGAATATAATATATACTCCTTTAACAAATGTAGATAAATAAAAAAGGCACAGTTTTCAGATACTCTGCAAACGTGTTTGTCTGTTGCCTTAACACAGTGGAACATCCAAAACGAGCATCACTCTTGTTTTGGCTGCATCCAGAGAAGAGGTCAAGCACATAATTGGGTATGTGCCTCAGCTAAGAGGTTTTCTTGGCTCCTGAGCTTCTGCACCTCCAAGAACAGAAAGACCTGACTTCACCCCCAAGCTATGGTTTTCTTGGAAAACAATATGGGTAGATTTCATAATAAAAGCGACAGAGGTATACCTGCCAAGTGTTCAGTGTGCTGCTCTCTCCACGTGATTTATCATTTGCTCTCCTTACAGCTTAAACTTCAGGCAGTTTGCTACTGTCCAAGCCCCTGACTTGGCTAGAAACTGGAAAACATTAGCCTCACCATCTGGGTCTGATACAAATGAAGCAGAAAGCAGCATTTTCAAAATGCTGGAGTCTCAGACTTCTAAGCACTCAATCACTTGTACCTTTTCCAGTCTCACTTTGGTGAAACTGAATTTTTTGGTTTTCCCCATAAAACCACTTATTTTCCACAGATTGATGATATTCCACCACTGAATGGTTTTCCCACATGTGCGCACGCTGGGCTATCATGTGAACCTCAAGCAAAGGTGATGACAAGCACAAGCCTGTAGGACCCCTACAGGGTCTGATCTACAGCTGGTGGAGAATTTCCTGACTACGTCTCAGATACATGGACGAGTCTAATTTATTGAAAACAATGCTTCCCAAAAACTCTCACCAAACTACACGCAGAGTTTGCCTGGAAATCCATTACTGCTTCTGCCAGTGCATAGTCTCACAGATGCTGGCTGGTCTGGCTTTGCCTGGTTCCAGGGCAGTCTCACCAAGTGCCATGCCCTCACGTTGGAAATCACAAGCTTTCACTGTTTTCATGCCAAAACCCTATCTGCCACAGGGTTTGAAAGCCCTGATATTGGAAGAGCTGTGTAGCAAGGTGTCTGCGAGACCCACAAACCCCAGACCAAGCTGGCTTCCCCTCCCATCTGGAGGAAGCAGCAGAAGGCTGGATAGTTTTGGGGTTAAGCTGGTGGGCTGCAAAGCTCCTTACTCATTCATCACTCCTCATTGCTTCAGGACTCCCAGCTCCTGACAGCACTGAGTGTCATAACTGGCCTTCAAAGTCCATGCATCAAGCTCAAAGATTTGGTTTTAACTTTTAAAAATTAAATTAAAATTAAATATTGCCATTAATTAAAACAAAAACAACTTCAAAATACTTTTTTTTCCAAAAAGTAGGAAATATTCAGAATTTTAGAATTCCTGAAGAACAGGATCTCATTACTGACTAACATTGAACCAAATGAATGACAGCTCAACACCATTCATTCCACCAGCAACACTTAGAGCAGGGAGGGGAACACCATCCCTCCCAGATACCAGGGCTAAACAAACAGATATCTTGGCCCTTCCATAGCCTCTGTCACAAGACTAAAAAAAAAGAAAGAGAAGAGAGAGAAAACAATCCCCATGGGTAAAAAAAAAGATTTTTACTTGTGTGGAAGGGTCAGTGTCTGAAGCTTGAGCGAAGCTCATCGACTTTCAGCAAGAAAACACTAAAAATCTCCAAATTTGAGCTTTTTCTTTTTTAAACAAGTATGAATGTCATGAATGTCTTGATGCAATGTTCTGGTTCTTTCTGCTGTGCTCTAAACAAGCTCCTCTAACACAGGCTTGTTGGGTTTTTTTCACTAGAGGTTTAACCTCTGGCGAGTGCTTTGTTTTACTCTTCCTAAGGTCATATTTTCAGCAAGATGAGAATTAACTTGCAAGATGGGAGCCCACAAACTTTGCAGATAGTGATCTTTAAATAGGATTCTGATGAATTCACAGATGATTGGAATGAAACAACACACAACATTTACCTTGAAAAGCTCCAGTTTCTTAAATCAGTTTCCCCAGAGTACATTTACAGTAGCTGTCACCAAAGATAGCTCATCGCTGCTGAGCCTCAAATGAACACTTCAAGTCCATGAGATAGAAGGTGCATAAGCAATCACATTACTTCTATCTAACCAAGCTAAATAGCATAAGACAAATTTAATTTGCATGCTGACAAGAGCTAAATTGCAGGGTTCACCTGTAGCAAAAATAAATCAAATGGTGATCATTGCTTTTGCTTTTCTTAAATTAGCATCTGCCGAGTAGACCATAAAAATTCTGGTCACCTGAAGAAAAACATATTCCAAAGCTAAATGTCATCATTACTTTGACTTATTATGACTTATGATACAGAAAGCAATATTTGGTAGCCTCTAGCAAAACAGTGGCCTTTTCACAGTCATCTGCAAGAAACAGTAATAGTGTTGACAAAATATGATACATTTTTGTAATGTCACATGCTTTCAAATACTTGAAAAAAAAACCCTGTTAACAGATGGAATGTTTTTTGACATTAAAATATGCATTTTTTTACATGCAGCAGGGAATGAGAAAAGTGTTAGCTTAATAAATAGTGGTGCTCTTGGACGCCAGGTAGTTGCAGTTGGCTTCTTTTCTGTCAAATATTCTGGCTTTTTATTATTTTTTATTAGTATTATTATTATTTTTTCTGTGTTTTTATTAACACAAATTAGAAATGGATATTAGTTTTCACTCTGTACATTGCTGTGCATAACATATAACACGTCAGGATGTTCAGCTGTATAATATAGTACCACTGACAGAGAAGTAACGTTACCTGAATACATGTCTAATGCAGCTGCTACAAGGAGTTCTCAAAAAAAAATGCCCATGACACTCAAGCAGTAGCACCACTTTCTTTCCAGAAAGGAACAGATCTCCTTGGGTCTGAGTCCTTCACTTGCTGATAAACCTGATGACACCTGAAGATGCTGAAGGATGTTTTTTTAAAGGAGCGGGGTTTTTCTGGGAGGGAAAAAGATGACTCCTCAAAATCAAAGCTTTTCACAGGAACATGCCTGTTTGAACATAAGTTCCCTCTGTGAAGCATTTCTCCACATCAATGTGGAATTTTACACAGATATCAAAGAAATACAGCTGTCTGCATGCTGAATCTCTTTTACCCAGGATGTGTATCACAGATGGTTTATTTGATCTACTGGAATCTCCTTGTCTTTTTTATTGTTTTCCCAGAAAAAATGTGTATCTTATGGTTTCACCCTGAAATTTCAGCTTGCGTAGAGTGGCTATATCTCCAGCCTCACTCCAGTTAGCAAATCATTAGAGAAATTATCGGTAAATCTCTACTAGCTGCTACTGGTTTATGTACAGCCTTTTTCCTTTCACACTTTCTGAGTTATTCTTAATTGAATCACAATATCATCACTTTTGTATTCCTTGGCTGAGCCTTATGAATACCCTGAACCTCATTTTTCATTGATGCTAGTGCTGTAGCCACAGCCATTTCAGGCAACAATGGACTCCAGAGTGCCTAGGGAGAAAAATAATATAATATTAGACAATACATAAGAACATTTTCAATGTCATTTTCTTAATTTGCATAATTTTTTGCTGGTTTTTGGACACATGGAAGGCAGGCATTACTGTGAGTTAATTACAATAACTCCATGAATTTGAAGCGATTGTGCTGTTACATGATTTCATGTTGCATAATCAAAGAGCTTTGTACTGAAATCACCCACTTGATTTTAGTATGATGAGCCCCATGGCAAAACAGAAACTGAAGTGCAACCTCCCACTTCCCTCCCCCTTCCAGAAGAAAATTAAAGAGAATTAGAAGTCCCTAACAAAGAATTCTAGTCTAGAAAGCAGATAGTTCACAATTCAATCGTTTTTATTGCACAGTTTCAGCTTTCAGCTGACAGTTAATTAATTTATACACTGAAATTGGTAGTTCCTTGTTATGCATGCTGGATTTTAGGTGCAATGGAGATAGAAAACCTGCCATGACATAAGAAGAAACCACGCAGTGACAAACACATTTATACGGCAAACCTTACATAGATGTAATCATACGATGATACAGATGAAATAGACATTCAGTGAAAAGCCACAGGCTAACCTGATATTTCAGCAGTTAATAAAGTACATGTAGGTGCAAGAGAGTGGAGAATCAAGACAATAAGCACTGAGTGTTCTAGCTAGAACTATAAAATTTGTCCTAACACTTTTAGCTTATGAGATGTACTGCTTGGAATCAATTTCAGTTCACCCCAAATCTACACATATATACCCCTAACCCACACTTGAGCTCTTTCAGATGTGTATAGATACTATAAATGCCTTGCATGGGTAAGTTCTTCTAGGAATCTGAATCCAAATGGAAGCTAACAGAGCAGGAAAGTTTCAGCCTGTCTCTGGAAGGACTTTAAGCACTATTCAAGTTGCCTGATAAAGAAGGATATTAAAATTTTTCTGTGCCAGACACACAGTATGTGAGCACATAGCAGGTTAATGAAGATTCATGCAGCAATATCAAATGTATGCATCAAGAACTACCTGTAGTCAGGTATTAGAAGTTATGTTTTCATTTCCTTTCCCCTGCAGCAGCAGCAGTGAGACAGAAAGAGCAGGCAATTACCGTACCCTTTTCTGTCTCATATAGCCACAGCTGAGCCCTCACATACACAGCATTAGTCTCTTTTTTAAAATTAATGAAGACTAATTAAGGAAAATAAACCTCCACAAGAAAGAAAAAAGTTGCTTTTGTGTAAAGATAACTCCGGTAACTACCACAAAATGCCATTCCATTGGAGAAAGCCATATACAATAAGTAACTGTGATATGAACTGATGATTGTTACCTCTATCCAAGCAGACCAGGTAAGTGAATCGGACACTAGTTTTAAATCTTACTTTAAATAAAGTTATTAGTAATAAAAATGGTGTGAAACTGCTGGATAATCTGAGCTAAGTGAAATCAAATGATGGAAGAATAGAGAAAAAAAAATTAATTGAGATTTAAAGAAAATGTTAAAGATCTATTTTATGCCACATCTGGATATTATAAGGTTCAAATTCTGAAATTTGGAGACACTAGAGAGGAATAAAAAGAGACACATTTTTTCTGTGTGTATATTGAAGAAGTTGTTTTCAGCAAAAGTATGAGACTGTTGCATACCAGTTACGGTACAAACCAAACCTCAGAAATATTCAACAAGCTGCTAGAACTTGCCTCTACAAAGAAACCTGTCAACTAAAGAAGACTCTGGAAGTTGTGGAACTTCTCTCAGGTAACACTGAGTCAATCTTACCCCATCACTGTGTATTAATGTATACGAATTTATATTAGCATATATGAATATACACACAATTAATAGACACATATCAATACATTAACATATATGTATACAGTATGAAGTTGTAATACATACATATATGAATATATATTTACATATATATATCTCCACTGATATTCAGGGCATATTCATAATCTCCAGGTATAAACCCGTTTAAATATGTTTTTAAGCTCATTTAAATCTGTTATCCCAGTATCTACCATGTTATCTCTGTGATAAAAGCTATACCCAAAGGCAAATGGGAGACAGTAATTGTTGCCTATTTGTCAAGTATCCTCACAGAATTATTTTTTTGCAAGTGTAGAGGTAACACCACTACCATGATGTCTTGTAAATCAGCTGTATGTTCACTGGGATTTGCCACTATCATTTGACGCGCGACAATCTCTCCCTTCACAGTCAGAAATCTGAAGATCAAATCTGGGATCTCCAAATTCAGCGTGGGTTTACTAGAGATCCTTCACCCCAAACCAGTCTGCTGTCTGTCTTTAAAGGATAGCTGAATAACTAGACAAGTTAAATATGGAAAATATGGCCAGGCATAACATAGAATTTCATATCAGGAATTATCACTTATACTAGAGAAGGTGAGGAAAATTGTGAGGTCAGTAAGGAACTGGTTCAAAAGAAGATGAAAATAGGTAGTGATGATGGGCAACTGACAGGGTGAATGAAATGTTTTGTTGAATTTCTTAAAAAAAAAGCTATGCACCTGTAGAGTCTCCGTACAGCACTCTGTGTGTCACACTGGCAGAGCCAAAATCAGCATCCTGATTTCAGAGACACAGAATATTCTACAGGAAAAACTGCCTGACTTCAGTGTTTAGAGCAGTATTAAGTACATATTAGTAGATATCTGCAAAACTTTAACTGAACTGAATTTTCTTCCATTCTTCTGGAAATTACCAAAGATTGAGACCTGGATGTCGGAGCTGATTGTGAAATAGCACTGAACCACCCATATCATGAAGCAAATACAGTCCTACAATACATCCAGTTTGGTATATCTACCAGAGGCAAGCAACTGCTGTTAGTGTTTTGCAAAAAAACTGATCTGGAAAACTGTGTATGTTTTTGATTGCCCATTGTCAATAAAAGATTAATTTAAGCTAGAACAAAACCACAGCAGGGTTATGAGTCCAACTAAGAAATCAAAAGAGGATCTTAGCAGGACATCAAAAGAATTTTACTTGTTTTGTTTAACAGAACAAAGACCAGAAAAAAATATATATTTTTTTAATAAAAACACTAGGAAGATATGAAATAGGAGAAAAGAGCTATATGATTTAAAGGTCAATGATGGTTAAAACAAATAAAAAATAAAGATTATAAACCCTCAGTGTCTGTCTTTAAAAATCATTTCTAACCATCTGAGCAGCAAGTTCAACAGTTACA
This sequence comes from Phaethon lepturus, assembly GCF_000687285.1. NCBI lineage: Eukaryota > Metazoa > Chordata > Aves > Phaethontiformes > Phaethontidae > Phaethon > Phaethon lepturus. Next base: position 18,165 of record NW_010565680.1, read on the forward strand.
ACTGTCCGACTGGATCCTTGGGAACAAACAGATCATCACAATTTTAAGAATAATATTGTTTAGTGTGTCCATACATTTGCATAATAAGCAAATAAAAAGAAAAAAAAGAGGACTACACAGGGCTACTCTGAAGAATGAGATTAAGGGCCAGCTATATACAGCCACTTTACTAACTATTTCTGTGCCAAGCCTGTTGGATGAAGGAAACTTGCCCAGGTGACCAGCTCAAATAAATGCAGAGAACATAAAAGGATCGGTCCTGCCCCCCGCCCCCCCATCCTCTCCTTTTTAAGGCTCACAAGATAGGGCTGCTCAGGTTTGAAAACAAGCATTTCCTTTCTTAGCATGCATCACTGAAACTACATTGCAAACTCTGTCTATCTTTCCTTGCAGTTAATGTATTCCTTCTCCCAGATGCGACTGAGTCATAGCATTATATTTCATAGGACTGATATCAGTCTTTCCAATATCCTGAATGTAAGATCCTGGCATCAGTCTGGAAGCAGAGCATCCCTATTTCCTCACATTCCAATACAAGTTTGTTCCATGGAAACACTACACAGAAATTTTAAGTTAATTAGAGGAAAAGAGATCAGTGGTCTGAATGTAAGTATCTAAAAGGTGTTTAGAGTACAGATGTGGCATTTTGAGAAAGCACTGAGGTCCACAGACTATCCTGATGTGAATATTCTATACATTGGATGAGTAGGATGAGATGCAAAATGGATGTCAGTTTTGGACCATGATCAGAAAAAAATAAAGAGCAGAAGCTATTCTAAGTATGAAACCTGAAAGCAAAGACATCAGATCAGTAAAGCTGCTAAAACCAAAACCACAAATTCTACCAAAGCATTGGGAAAAAATCACAAGAAGTATCTGATGACAGGTAAACGCGGTCATTGGGACAACACCGAAACAAAGAAGCCCTGCTGACTAAATAAGTATAGAGACAGAAGTTTATTGTTTGTAAGGAGTGAAATCATGACGGAAGTAATAATCATCACATTAAAGGCAGTTTTAAAGGAAACAGCCAGTGAATAAAAACATGCCCGCAGACTATGCCAAAGTTGCATTGATCTAAAGTATACAAGCTAACAGCTAATGGGGTAAAAGTGAGAATAGAAACAAGCAATGTCTTGGTTTTCATTGACTTTTTGAAGCCAGCTGATTCAGGGAGTACTATGCAAAGCTGAAGAATTATAAGGAGTTTGGGAGAAGTTTATTGCAAATGTAAATGCTATGTAAAATTACTTTAAGTATTACTGGAAAAACAAGGAAGTGGCTCAAGTCAAGGACAAACTGCCACCTTTTATTGTGTTCTTAAAACAGACATGGTGAATATTACGTTCAATGAAGAGCATGACCTTGATGATCTCCATGTAAGTGGCTCAGTCTAGACAGATGACCGCTCAAGACCAGCATGAATTCCTATGAATTCATAGTATGAATTCATAATCCTTCGCTATCTTTATAATATTTACAGTTGATTTAGATGTAATGTAAATGTCAGGAAGATGAATGATAGCATCTGAGAAATGAAGGTGAATTTGTGACAGTGTAGTGCCACAGTTGCATGTGCTATACCTAGACTCATTTGGCTTTCCTGCAACATTTATAGATTCATAAAAATATTTGGGTTGCAAGGGACCTTTAAAGATCATCTGGTCCAACTTTCACTAGATCAGGTTGCTCAAAGCTCCATCCAACCTGACCTTGAACACTTCCAAACACAACCACAACATCTCTGGGTAACCTATTCCAGCATCTCATTGTAAAAAAAAGTCTTTCTTATGTCCAGTCTAAACCTACGCTCTTTCAGTTTCAAACTATTGCCCCTGGTCTTGTCACTACAGGCCTTGGTAAAAAGTGTCTATCCACCTTTCTTGTAAGCCCATTTTATATATTGAAAGGCCACAATAAGCCCTCCTTAGAGATTTCTCCAGGTTGAACAACCCCAGCTCTCCCAGCCTTTCTTTAAACGAGAGATGTTTCAGCCCTCTGTTCATTTTGGTGGCCCTCCTCTGGACCTGCTCCAACAGGTCTATGTCTATCCAGGTCCCAGAGCTGGATGCAATGCTCCAGGAGCGGAATAGAGGGGCAGAATCCCCTCCCTTGATACAGCCCAGAATATAATTGTCTTCCAGGGCTGCAAGTGCACATTGTTGGTTCATGTCCAATTTTTCATCCACCAGTACCCCCAAGTCCTTCTCAGCAGAGCTGCTCCCAATTCCTTCATCCTCCAGTCTATACTGGTATTAAGGATTGCCCCAACCCATACACAGGACCCTGCACTTGGCCTTGTTGAACTTCATGAAGTTCGCACAGGCACAGTCCTCAAGCCTGTCAAGGTCCTTCTGGATGGCATCCTGTCCCTCCAGCAAATCAACTGCACTATTCAGTTTGGTGTCATCTGTAAACGTGCTGAGGGTGCACTCAATCCCACTGTCTATGTCACTGTTTAAGATATTAAATAGCATTGGCCCCAGTATAGATCCCTGAGGAACACCACTCATTACTGGTTTCCACTTGGACATTGAGCCATTGACTATATAACTCTTTGGACATGGCCATCCAGCCTGTTCCTTATCCATCTAACAGTCTATCCATCAAACCCATCTCTCTCCAATTTAGCATCAATAATATTGTGGGGGACCATATCTAGATAGATGTCTAGATAGAAGAGTAGTTCTTCCTTTGTCCACTGATGCAGTCACTCCATCGTAGAAGGCACTAGATTAGTCAGGCACAATCTGAACTTGGTGAAGCCATGTTGACTGTCTTTAACCACCTCACTCCCTTCCATGTCTTCCAGGAGGATCTGCTCCATGGCCTTACTGGGCAGGGAGGTGAAGCTGACTGGTTGGTTATTCCCAGGGTCCTTTTTACCCTTTTTAAAAACAGGCATGATGTTTCCCTTTTTCCCAGTCACTGTGGACTTTGCTTGACTGCCACAACTTTTCAAATATGATGGAAAATGTCTTGGTAACTACATCAGCCAATTCCTTCAGGAACTTGGGGTGCATCTCATTGAGTCACATGAGCTTGTGTATGTTCAGGCTCCTCAGGTGGTCTCGAATCAGATGACAGCATGGGAGAATTAAGGTCTGTCTTGTTTTTTTCAGGGCTGGGCAAAAGCACTTTCTGACCATGTGTTGGAGGTGGCTGGAAATTAGATAGTTGCAAGCAGTTTTAGTTTTCAACAAATTATATAATTTAAAAAAAAGAAAAAAAATGGTATCTGCTGCATGATGACACTTATCTGAGAAAATTAGGCAACTGTTTGCTACAAAACAGTTTGAATTAAGTCCACCTGGGAACTGCACTGAGCCAAGAAAACCAAAGCAAAGGTTTACTCTGATAAAAGTTAGCAAGACAGTTCTTGATAAATTAAAAATCTTTTGGAACTAAAAGTTTATGTAACAGTCTAGATTAATTGTACCATAACTGGATTGAGGTTTTTGAGTTGTTAATATATTTTGGAGTAGGAGGATTGTGCATGACAGCAAAGTTGATGGAAGAAAAAATCATGATGGTGAATTTACTGTGTTAATGATCTCGAGCTATACTAGCAGGAATGCTTTCTACTGGCCTGCGTGCTGACCAGCCCCGTTTGTGACACACAGGCGTTTAGCCTAGCCTTGCAGAAGCTTATAAACTACACTGCTGTAGAAAACTTTGATTCAATTTTTATCATAAACTAGTCTGAATAAAGTAAAAAATATTTTTGATTACCTGTAATGATGTCTTGTAATTTTATAAGAGTTTTTGGGTTAAACCCAAATAAACTAGAGCAAAGCATGAAGTAAGCAGAAATTAACTTCATTGTTTTCAGTGATCAACGTGACTTTTATACAATCACAGATTTCCCCATTGACAGGTGAAGTCTTCTCCAAAGAGGCTGTATTGTTTTGTCATCTCTCTAAGGACTAGCTGTGATTTTTATACACACATCAAAACCTCACTTAATTTTCTATAAATTGAAATTGATTAAAAGATCCTGCAACAGAAAAGAGTACTCAGGCAAAACAGATACCAGAAAACAACCTGCATTTCCAGTTTAAGCATCTAAAATACTGGATTTAAGCCCACAAGAATGTATCGTGTTACCCCAGGGTGCTGCTCTGAGATCTTATTGCATCTTTGGCCTTATAAGCTCTCTTACAGAAAGGGCGACTTCCTCCTTATTGAATGAGTTGAAGGGGGATAAGGTTACATGAAGTTTGCCTGGGGTGGTAAGTAAAAGCAAGGCACTCATTTATAAAATTCCTCATGGAATTTGGACACTAAAACATGCTGTGCGGGATTAGAACATAATGTGCGTGCAAATGAATGGGAATATGGAAGCGTGTATTCAAATTGTGCTGAGGGCTGTTAGTATTGCATGGGAAATTATTAGTTAGAAAAAAATTAGGAATGCACAGAAGAATTGAAAGTTGGAAGATATCTGCTGTGTTAGGCAGGAATACGATTAACCTGGAGGGACATCTCCTTCAGAAACTAGTTTTAGTTCTGGCATAGACCACAGGCAGCATTGGAGTGCACATGAGCTCCCTAAATGCTATGCCCTGCCACTGATGGAGGCATAACACTAGGCTAGACAAATCACTAGTCTGGCTCAGTAAGGTATTTCTTCTGTTCTTACAACCGAGTAATTTTTCGTTACTGACTGCAAAATGAAGTTTGGAAAAGTTCTAATGAAATCTGCCAGTAAAACAAAGCTTCTGCCAGTGCAGAGTAAGAATGGACTATCAAATGAGAAAGACCTGAGTAATCTCAAGGATGGCAGCAATAGAAGCATTATCAAACTTATTAACACAAGAATAAAAACTCATTAATATTTTGCTAAGGATTTATGCTTTAAACAATAGCTCAATACTGGGAAATTACAAAGTAATATAAATACTCAAAAGGATGAGGCCATGAAAACTTAGATGTTCTAATAACAGAAGCATCTTCAGTGGAAGTGGGAATATATTAATGCCATCTTAGCTCTACTTCTCATTAATATTTTTTGACATTCCAGATACTTATGTTCAAGAAAGATTCAACCAGGTTGTACTGGTTTCAAGGAAGGGTTATTAGGATGCTCAGAGGAACAGCTTGCTGATCTTATGAAAGGAGGCCAAAGTTACCTCTACATTGCAGTCACAGAAGATGATAGAGTGCTGTGTAGGAATACTAGCTTTAACCTAGCAAGCCTGGGTACCGTCAACAGTCCAATTGCAACAATAAATAGTTTGGTGTGGGCTAAATTACTGTCAAGACTGCTACCCACACTCAAGCTATCTAATAAAAAGCTGCTCACATATCTGAAAGTCATGCTGCTCACATGTGTGAAAGTGATGATATCTGAACAGTCATGGTAGTCAGATGAAGTCCCTGGAGACTGGAAAAAGGGAAATACCGCACCCATTTTAAAAAAGGGTAACAAAGAGGACCCTGTGAACTACCAGCCTCTCAGCCTCCCCTCTGTGCCTGGGAAGGTCATGGAACAGGTCCTCCTAGAAGCTATGCTAAGGCACATGGAGGGCAGGGAGCTGATTTGAGACAGACAGCATGGCTTCATGTCCCAATCCAATGTTGGGGGAGGTTTTGATACAATCCTGAGAGCAAGGTTAAGACACAAACAAGGTCAAATGCCATATACCCAAGACAGCTTTTATTATCAAAAGTAAAGAATTAGTAGCGATAGGACAGAATAGCGATAGGATAGAATGGAATAAAAAGACAGAAATCAAGCAAGTATTCGGGACAGAGTTGCAAGGATAGTCACCACCACGGATCTGCGACATCCTAGGGTCCAAGTCTCTCGATGTTTTCTGTGGTGGGCGATAGCACTCAGCGGTGGTGGGCACCAGGACTTGTCTTGGCAATCCTTTTTATTCTTATTCAAGGCCTGCAATTTAGCACATCTTCACATTCTTGCATCTGCGCATACGCTTCATGGTGGGTGGCTCCAGCCCCACTCCTCACACGACTATCGCATGTCTTGTAGCCGTTATCTTGGCAGGGTGTTTTTCATCAACCAGAGGTCTCTGTGGCCGTGTAGCCATCCTTATCAGGCAAAGGAATTTCCGCTTAGATAAAAAATCTTTGAGATAAATGTTTTCCGATTCAGTCTCTCACACTTCACCAAGGGCAAGTCCTGCCTGATCAACATAGTGGCCTTCTATGATGGAGTGACCACATTGGAGGACAAGGGAAGAGCTACCAACATCATCTATGTAGACTTCTGTAAGGCCTTTGACATGGTCCCCCACAACATCCTTCTCTCTAACTTGGAGAAATATGGATTTGATGGGTAGACTGTTGGGTGGATGAGGAAATGGTTGAATGGTCGCATCGAGAAGGCAGTGGTCAATGACTCAATGTCCAGATGGAGATCAGTGATGGCTGGTGTCCCTCAGGGGTCCATATTGGGACCAGTACTGTTTAATATGTTTATCAGTGATGTAGATAGTAGGATCTAGTGCATGCTCAGCAAGTTTGCAGATGACACCAAGCTGAATGGTGCAGATAACACTCCTGAGGGACAGGATACCATCCAGAGGGCCCTGAAAAAGCTCAAGGAATGGGCCTGTGTGAACCTCATAAGGTTCAGCAAGGACAAGTGCAGGGTCCTGCACCTGGGTCAGGGCAATCCCCAGTATCAATATAGGCTGGGGGATGAAGGCATTGAGAGCAGCCCTGCCAAGAAGGACCTGGGGGTACTGGTGGATGAAAAGCTGGACATGAGCCAGCAATGTGCACTCGCAGCCCGGAAGGCAAACCATATCCTGGGCTGCATCCAAAGCAGCGTGGCCAGCAGGTCGAGGGAAGTGATTCTGCTCCTCTACTCCGCTCTGGTGAGACCTCACCTGGAGTCCTGTGTCCAGCTCTGGAGCCCTCAGCACAGGAAAGACATGGGCCTGTTGGAGCAGGTCCAGAGGAGGGACACAAAAATGATCCGAGCAATGGAGCAACTCTCCTAGGAAGAAAGGCTGAGAGGGTTGGGGTTGTTCAGCCTGGAGAAGAGAAGGCTCTGGGGAGACCTTATTGGAGCCTTCCAGTACCTAAAGGGGGCTTATAAGAAAGATGGGGACAGAATTTTTTGCAGGGCCTGTTGCGATAGAACAAGGGATAATGGTTTTAAACTAAAAAAGGATAGATTTAGACTAGATATAAGGAAGAAGTGTTTTACAATGAAGGTGGTGAAACACTGGAAGAGATTGCCCAGAGAGGTGGTAGATGCACCATCCCTGGAACCATCCAAAACCTGTCTGGATGGGGCTCTGAGCAATCTGATGTACTTGAAGATGTCCCTGCTCACTGCAGGGGTGTTGGACTAGATGACCTTTAAGGGTCCCTTTCAACCCAAAGATTCTATGATACTTTTCACCCTGGTCACAACAGCAGTAACAAGAAGGATACATGACAGGTTTTGCATAAGGATATCAGTTATAGTGACAACCTAAAGCAGCCTATTTTGTTAGATTAATTAAAAAAATACAAAAAAAAAAAAAACTTGGAAGAGATAAGATTGCTCTCAAGAAATACAAGGCAAGCATCAGGAGAAGAGCTTGCCACTAGGAGCTATTTAACCTACTAGACCATCCCAGAAAACCAAATGGATGTTAAGTGTCCATAAATATATTTAGCCTGGAAATTAGAAAAGGTTTCTAATTAAACAAACAGTGAGATGCTAGAACAGGCTTTCAATCATAACTGTGCATTTAAAACCTAACTACTTTTAATATAGAGCTTGATTAGATCAAGAACAGGATTTAATGTTGAGATTGCTTGTAATGACCCTAATCAAGAAAGTTTCATATTACTGTTATGACTGAAGACATGTATAGATTGCATTACTGTGTAGCGCTTACTTTGTCTTTCTTTAAGTGAGAAACCATTGCTCTTTCTTTTACATCAAGGGTGAGATGAACCCCATTGCCTCATTGCTAGTCTGTTTCTTTCATGAGCTCAAACTGATGAATCCTCATGATCAAGATGTTGGGTGCCTATACAATAATACATTTTCTCTTTAAAACTTTGTAAATTACATGGTACAAGTGAAAATACCCAACAACTGCAGCTTCATTTGTCATTCTAAATAAAGGACTAAAGAATGTAGATTTGTATTCATTCCCTTCCAGTCTGTGCATAAATATTTTATTTAAAAAATATTCTGCTCTTCTAAAGAGAAGAAAACAGAGTAATTCCTTCTTATTTACTGCAAATTCTGATACCTCTTTAGGATCCCTGCTCAGCACCTCTCTAGATACCATTGACCTTATTGTAGTATAAGCATCATTGATCAAGAAACAGAAAACTGTCAAGTCTCTCTTAATGTGGGAAAGCAGCTGCAGAACACAGATGTACAGAAGACAGTCCTTATGTGCAAACTGAACTTTTTTTTTATTTAATATATAACAATATTCATACTTCTGGAGGAAAATTAAATTTTTTGTTCTCTATTACAATCAAACTGCAGAGGGAAATTCTAGAAGAAAAAAAAATTTAAAAAAATATTTTTTTTATGTAAAGACTCACCATCTGTCATCTAATAGTTCTTTTCTGCTGCAGTGCCTATAAGATGAAGGATTTTAAGCTTTTTAAAATCAGCAAGTAACTTTCTCTCAGTGGTGGAATGGGCACGGAGAGGAATTCTTGGAGCATATCACAAGGAAGATATCAATACCGGCAATAAACCAACCTATTAAAACTGAAAGAAATGTCAAAGTGCTATCTTTAAGGTAAAGGAAGCATATATGTACATGCATGAGTATAGACGTAACATTTCCCTCTTGCCTAGGTGTTAGTGACTCAATCGCTGCCTATCAGGATGTCAGTGTACCCCCCAAAAAACCCCAAACAAATCACCAAAAACCAAACTAAATTAAAAAGGAAATTCAAATGTTTTTCAGGGGAAAGAAATGTAGTGGAGTCAATTTCTGCTTTCAAACTTATAGAGCCACAGGGACTATGACCTCTTTCTGAGAGGAAATTAGATTTCATTTGAAAAATCTGCCATCTGTACAATTTGGGATTTCTTTATATAGATTATCTTTGTGAGATAAACTCATCTGTACCGTAAAAAAAATCACGTTCTCATTTACAGCTAAGCTCCTTTACACTGCTTAAAGAACCTTTCCCATTCACTTTAAGATCTTTCTATGCTGCCATAGTTGTATAAACAAATCTAGCTGAAACTGGGTGAGAATCGGGCTCAATATATATATAGGGAACAGAGCTATATGGGGGAAACACAGACACATGGACTGAAGGAAAGATAAGAAAGAGCAAGAGAGCTAAGGCCAAAGGTTTAACTCTGTGATTACTGAAAGAACTTCAAGATAATTGATTTTGTTGTTGCTTTGTTGTGTTTTATCGGAAAAGAAATACACAGAGCTGTAATATTTGTTTATTCTTCTGGTCTCTGTGGAATGTGAACAAACATGCACATTGCTGGATTTTATAAGCTCTAAAAATAAACTGGAAGAAAAAGTCATTAATTGAGCTAGGAGAGAATAATAGACTGGGAGTCTGGCCTTTGAGACTCATTAGTCTCTGCTTCTGTATCAAACATCTAGGGAACAGGAAAGTATCTTTGGATAACATTTCACAAACTAATTTGGTCTTTGAGCTGTGCATTTCATCCAGCTGAGTAAATATTATTTGCAGCCAACTGAGTAAGCCTTTGCATTAGCTATAGTGAAATTGCTGATTTTGAGTACTTAGAGTGGAGAAAGTCAATAGCAACAGGAAGAATTATTAGGCATGTGGCTTTTATAAAGTTCCATAAAGTTTAGCCTCCCATTTGGCAATAATACTTGGTTTGAAGCTAGAATCTGCAAAGGCAAGGTAATTCTGGCCTTGGGTTGCTGTGACAACCTTAACACAGCTTCTGTGAACAACCTGAAATTGTACCTAAGAATACAATGCAACTGCAACTCCCAGCCAGACTTAAGAGTAAGGGGAAGAAAAGGGAGAATTAAAGGAGAAGGTGATTTTTTATGGGTTTTACTGTCTTTTCTAAGAAAATCTAGCAGATTTTTTAACAATAAGTATAGAATTTAACTTTGGCTTGGTTTATTGAGTTTTTTTGGGGTGGGGTGTATTACAAGTTCAAGGTCTTCATTATCCTGGAAGGTTATGTCTACATTTAACCCATAGTATATTGAACTGGATTTAACCATGAAGATATTGAACTGGTAAATCCCAGTTTGTCCTGAAATCTCAGCTTATCTATAGCACAACTTGGCTCCATTTTATGCAAAATAACACTATTTGCTTCCAAAGGAAATTAAAGCTTATCAAGTAAGAGGAGCGGAGCAGAGAGGAAAAAAAACGACTCCAAATTTAATCAAGATATTTGTGCAGATCAAGAAGATGAGAAATACTCCTGAGGCACCCCTGTTCCACAGTTTAGACCTAGCCAGTGTTGAGTTGAGAAGGGAAATTACAAGAACTCATAGGATTAAAATTACTTCCCTGTAGTCACATAGCTTCCACATAAAATTCGAGAAACTCAAGGATGTATCTGTTCATCATTAGAATTACTATTTCAATTCCAAAGCAGACAAAACAGAAGAAAGGACACATCTAATAATACATTCAGTGACTATTTTGATTGAAGGATTATACACTTAAATATCTGAGAGTCCTCCAGCATGTCAGACAAAATCCTAATAGATAAACTTATTATTAGTAATACTGACAATTCTGGAAGAAAATATACAAAGAGAAGTAATTGAGTCTGACTCTGTATCATGAAGAATTAAAACCAGGCAGAGATTTTCTTCATAAATATTCATAAAATAGATTTCTTCATAAATCACCTTTTGGAGCAACTTTGGTATTTGGAAAGTCTGTTCTTCAGAGAAAATAAAGATACAGACTTCGCTGTGAGAGGATGAGGGCCTCATGAATTAATACCTTGAATGTAGTTAGCCCCCTTTTTTTTTCTCATTGACAGTGTTTGTTTCCATTAAAGTTGGATTAAAACCAGAAGGAAAAATACTGCAAGAATCCTCTCAAATGTCCTAAACAGATCGATTTTCCATGTTTTCATGTGTCTGCCTTCTATCCCACTGCCCCTTCACACACAACACACATAGAAATGCACTTCTGACTAAAAGGGCTAAACAGTGAGATCATCATCAAAAGAGCTGATTTAAAATGAAAATTGCTGAAGAAAAACTAATATTACACATTTGCACCAGAAACCTAAGTTTAAAATTACACTCCTCTGACTAGGGAACAGAAAACTTACCATTCATCTTGTGTCTAATAAGAGCCAGATAATCCTCAACCATATACTTTACCTTTCTTCATATTGTTTTTTTTTATTTCATATGAAATCAATGAATATAAAGGCAGAATCATACAAATGCACAAGCCCAGATACACTCACACAGTTGCACAGTAGTGTGGGATTTGTGATGTACTCCTGGATAAAAAAAGTATATTAAAAGGACTAAACAAATTAGCAAGATTAGATTTGTTTATGAGAAACACTGTCACATATTTCATACAAAAGTACACAGATAGTACTAGATGCATTTTGCAAAGCCTATGATCTCCAGAAATCTGTACTGAATCCTTTCAGTTTCCTGATGGCAATTTCCCATAATAATAGGGACTACAGATTTGCAGAAGCATTGTCATGATAATAAGCTCTATTTCAATGAACAGCAGTTTTGCTCAAGTTAAAAAAAAAGTTCTGAAAAAATCATAGGCTCAAATTCTCAAGTTATTTTCCAAATTAAAAAAAGGCACTCTGAAGAAAATACTTTCAAATTCCAATGTCACAGACAGCTGAAGGCAAAATTTTTAAGGGGATTATTAAAAGCATTTTTAGAAGCAGTTTTATATTAAATGCATTTTAATAAAAGTAAAATTTATTCTTTCTTTATAAAAGCTAAACATCAAAGTTTAAAATTGTCCATCCTAAGAGGACAATTAGAGTTATGTGGTTTCATATGATCCTGAGATGTTCCATCAGACAGCCATTAATGATCTCATCAGGGACCACGTGTAATTCTTTTTGTCTGTAGTTTTTAGAAGACTTAGTATTAAACACTCTTCTATTTCTCCTCAAAGCTTCTGTGCTGGCTGCAGATATGTGTGAGAAGGATCAGAAAGGAATAATCTGGGAGAGAAGCTACTCCCGTTTCTAGCTCATTGTGATATAAATAGTGTCCAGAGGCTGGTGCTCTGCCAGTATTAAAAGCAAAGGAAGTTTCCTCCATCTCCTCCACTGTGGAAGTAATGTTTTTATCGCAATAATTTGCAGATGGTCCATTAATATTGAGGGAGTACGACCTTATAGGAGTATCCTGTCTTCAAAGAGCAGGTCTATGCAGGTCCTTGGTTCAACAAGATGCCTAGTCACATTCCTGGCTTAAATACATGGGTGACCCAACTATTGAGTACTATCAGCCAGTGGCAGCAGCAAACAGCAGCTCACACAGTAGCTGACCGAGAGCTGACATTAGGCTCTGACAACACGTAGATTACAAATGTCAAACTGTGACCACCTGCCCTGTTGCCAGCATGAAAATACTGGAAAACAAGAACAATGTGGCAAAAGATAGCTTGAGGGAAGGTGGCTTGCTCTGAGTGCCTACTTTTTCAGTCTATACTGGGTCCTGTTAATGTGTCATATATGGACTTGATCAAAAGCCAGCAACATATAACATTTGTTGACCAACACTTGTGCTTTTTTTGTGATTTGTGCTGTGTGAAACGCAAAAGGAAGATTTTTGTCTTTGTATGATGCTGTCTGACTCTAGAGGAATTGGCTAAAGTTGAGAGGACATCCTGCCAAGAAGATGAGTCTGAGGAAGAAGTGAGTACTCCAGAAAAATTTATGAATACAAGAAGAAAGAAAACTCTGTATCTTCACCCCATTTCAAGGAAAACAAGACAAAATATAAGAAAATCTGAAGTCTGCATTCAGAAAGCAGGGGATGCTGTTTGGGTTAAATTCATACTTCTAAGTATGGTAAGACAAGCACTAAGGATCTTAGCTAAGCTATTCTGAGTATTAGAAAGGTACTTACTGTTAAATATTGATGGTAGACACATTCATATGCTGTTCTTCTCGAGCCCCTCGTTACAATCTTATAACTGAAGCTTAATCAAAGATCTTGCTGAAATAGACCCTCACCTTGTTTAGATCTTTCTGTAGTTATAAATTATTTCACATCAAACACAAAAAGCTGACTCCATTCTTTTGGAGCAGTGAGTCCAGGTAAATTTGTATAAGCACCACAAAAACATCACCCAAAGACTCAGGGACCTCTTATCTTCTGGATGAGAGGTATGGCAGAGCTGGAACACCCTGAGTTTCCAAGAGGGTTGAAAAGTGGCTGAAGCTTTTCTTGGGAGAAAATTCCTGGTGGGTGAAAGAGGCAAACATATAACTTTAGCTTATAGGATTTATTAATCTTTACTTCCATTTAAATTTTCCTACATATTTTTACTTTATTTCCTTCTTGATGTTACACTCCTAATACACCTATTTGTAAAAGCAAATAAGTAAGTAGGTAATATGTAAAATAATTCAATTAACAATTAATTACTGATGCTATTTTAAGAATTGTCAGTACAGATTCCAAAGATAGTTTCAGAACACAAATCCTGTAGCCATGTTATATCACTCATGAAGACAGCCCCTGTTGTTTCACATGAAATGGTGTTTCTGAATTCTTCTGTCATCTGGTTACCAAGACTTTTTAATTGTACATGCTATTTGATACAAGAAAGAACAACGCTTGAACGAGCAGGAGGAAAACATTAAAAAATGAAGTCCTCTAAGGGCTTTAAACTGTTATTCATCATTCATTTATCTTTAACAAAAGAGTACCCATCTAAATTATGCACATACATAAGCTTTAGATTAATGCATATCTTGTCTTTTTTTTTTTCTTATTTCAAGCACTGCAGACATTATAAATCATGAATAATTTTAAGCCAAAGAGTACTCCCACTGACTTCACTTGGGCTACTCTGATGCAAACAGGAGCAAGTAGATGACAGGCTTGTAGGGTTGGGAGCTGAGCATATAACTGAGTTAGAGAAATGGAAGACTGTTTAGGTCTCATTAAGAACTGCTCAATAAAATGGTCAGAAAATCCTGATGCATCAAATCTGAAATTTCTTCTGTTAATGCACAAGATTTCTCAATGCAAGACAAAGGAAGACTTTAACATGGAGAGAAGAGTATCACTGAAGAGAAGTTCATTCCTGAACAATCAGAGCACTACCAGAGCCATGAGCGATTGGTGTTTACTTCTCTTTTCTGCTGATGTAAACTAAGAGGCATCAGCTCTGAGTTGAACTTGATAGCGATTTCATATACCTACCTACACATACTCCTGCACACAACCTTTATCCACAAATACCACCATGGATACTGGGCTATATGTGATTACTAGTGGTTGTGTATATCAGTGTTTCCAGGATAAGATATTATAGATTGAAATCACTTGCTTTAGCCAGGAAAACCAATAGCACAGTGCAAGTCATAGCTTAATCATTTGATATGCCGTACCCACCTTATTTCTGCGATAAATCCCATTTTGACTATGGTGGCCCTTCTCTCCTCTCTTGCTCAAAGTGTGTTCCCACATGCTATAATTTCCTGAGTTTTGCACTTAGTTTCTGAGAAAATAATAAATGACATCCCACAATGAACACTTTTCAGTTAGTACAGTTGCCTCTATCCTCCTTCCTGAGGAATGTTTATAGCAGGATGCAGCTCCGCATCACATTTTCTTCAGCAGTAAAGCCAACTGAAGTGATCCCTCAGTACTGGCTACATCTTCTGGAGTTTGTCAAATCTGTTTCCTGGGTTTACCTTGTTTTTGAGGCCATGCTGTAGAACAGACCTGTGAAGCAACTCCCTTAAAAAAAATCCTTACCAAAGGAAGAGCAAAGGTGTTGCCCTTTACATCGAGAAATGGATAGAGTGTGAAGAACTGTCTCAAGAACAGTCACAAGCAGGTTGAAAACTTATGAGTGAGAATCAGAGACCAAAGCAACAAAGGGAACCATGTGGTTAATGCCTGCTACAGACCACCTGATCAATGGGAGCCTATTGATGAAGCCTTCTTACTCTTGCTACAGGAGGCATCATGCTCAAAGGATCATGTCCTGCTGGGGGACTTCAACCACCCTGACATCTGCTGGAAAAGCAGCACAGTGAGCTGTAGGCAATCCAGGAGACTCCTGGAGTGCATGGAGGATAACTTCCTGTGCTGGGTAATAGACAGCCCTACCAGAGGGGATGCCATAGTGGACCTGTTTGTCACAAACGCAAGCAAGCTAATCAGTGACATCAAGATTGGAGGCAGCCTGGACTGCACTTATCATGCACAGGCGGAGTTTGCAGTCCTGAGGGATATGGGACAGGCAAAGAGTAAAGGCAGGGCCCTGAATTTTAGGAAAGCAAACTTCCAGCTCTTCAGGGAGTTAGTCAATAGGATCCCCTGGGAAACTGCCCTCAGGGACAAGGGAGCAGAACAGCACGGGCAGATCTTTAAGGATGCTTTCCACAGAGTGCAAGAGCTCTCGATCCACAGGTGCTGGAAATCAGGAAGGAAGGACCAGCATGGCTGAGGCAAGACCCACTGGTCAAATTAAAGGGCAAGAACAAAATGCACAGGCAGGGGAAGCAGGGACAGATATCCTGGGAAGAGTACAGGGACGTTGCCCAGTTGTGTAGGGCTGGGGTCAGGAAGGCCAAGATGTGGCTGGAGCTGAACTTGTCAAGGGACAAAAAGAATAATAATAAGAAGGGCTTCTACAGGTATGTCAGCCAGAAAAGGAAGGTCAAAGAAAACGTACCCCTCTTGATGAGCAAGACTGGCAGACTGGTAACAATGGATGAGGAGAAGGCTGAGGCACTCAACACGTTCTTTGCTTCAGTCTTCACAGGCAGCATCTCTTCCCACACCTCACAAGGGGATGGACTGCAAGACAGGGAGTGGAGGAGTGAAGTCCCTCCCACTGTAAGAGAAGATCCAGGTTCAAGACCACCTGAAGGAACCCGAACATGCACAAGTCTATGGGACCTGATGAGATGCTTCCCAGAGTCCTGAGGAAATTGGCTCAGGTAGTTTCCAAGCCACTCTCCATGATATTGAAAAGTCCTGGCAGTCAGGTGAAGTCCCTGGACACTGGAAAAAGGGAAACATTGCACCCATTTTAAGAAAGGGTAGCAAAGAGGACCTTGGGAACTACCAAACTCTCAGCCTCCCCTCTGTGCCTGGGAAGGTCATGGAACAGATCCTTCTAGAAGCTCTGCTAAAGCACATGGAGGACAGGGAGGTAATTTGAGGCAGCCAGCATGGCTTCACCAAGGGCAAGTTCTGATTGACCAACCTACTGGCCTTCTGTAGTGGAGTGACGATATCAGTGGACAAGGGAAGAGCTACCAACGTCATCTATGTGGACTTCTGTAAGGCCTTTGACATGGTCCGCCACAGCATCCTTCTCTCTAACTTTGAGAGATACAGATTTGATGGGTGGACTGTTGGGTGGATGAGGAATTGGGTGGATGATCACATCCAGAGGGTAGTGGTCAATGACTCAATTCCCGATAGAGATCGGTGATGAGTGGTGTCCCTCAGGGGTTCGTACTGGGACCAGTACTGTTTAATATCTTTTTCAATGACATAGACAGTGGGATCTAGTGCATCCTCATCAAGCTTGCAGACAACACCAAGATGAGTTGACATGCCTGAGGGATGGGATGCCATCCAGAGGGACCTGGACAAGCTCAAGTGTCAGGCCTGTATGAACCTCATGAAGTTCAACAAGGACAAGTGCAGGGTCCTACACCTGGGTTGAGGCAACCCTTGGTGTCACTACAGGCTGGAGAATGAAGGGATTTGGAGTAATCCTGCTGACAGTGACTTGGGGGTATTAGTGGATGAAAAGCTGGACATGAGCCAGCAATGTGCATTCACAGCCCAGAAGACCAACTATATCCTGGGCTGCATCAAAAGAAGTGTGGCCAGCAGGTCGAGAGACGTGATTGTGCCCTTCTACTCCATTCTGGTGAGACCCCACCTGGAGTCTTGTGTCCAGCTCTGGAGCCCTCCACACAGAAAAGACATGGACCTGTTGGAGCAGGTCCAAAGGAGAGCCATGAAGATGATCAGACAGATGGAGTGCCTCTCCTATGAAGAAAGGCTGAGAGAGTTGGAGTTGTTCAGCCTGGAGAAGAGAATGCTCCAGGGAGACCTTATTGCAGTCTTCCAGTATTTAAAGGAGGTTTATAAGAAAGATGGGGACAGACTTTTTAGCAGGGCCTATTGTGATAGGACAAGGGGTAATGGTCTAGACAAGATATAAGGAAGAAGTGTTTTACAGTGAGGGTGGTGAAGCACTGGAAGAGGTTGCCCAGAGAGGTGCTAGATGCCCCACCCCTTGAAACATTCCAGATCAGGTTGGACGGGGCTCTGAGCAACCTGATCTAGTTAAAGATGTCCTTGCTCATTGCAGGGATATTGGACTAGATGACCTTTAAAGGTTCCTTTCAACCCAAACTATCCTATGTCTGTATGATTCTTTGAAAGGATCTCCCACTCTGAAAGTATGAGGTTATCATACTCCTCAGACTTCAGTGATTCTGTGGAAGAACCTGCATGAAGTCACATAAGAAACCGATCATTCTACTTCAAAGATTGCTTTATCATTTTCTCTCTGCTTAGTGTGCTAAACATTAATAAGTATAAAGTTTTAAAATCATATATGTACATAAAGAGTACAGTTTTGTATGCATGTGTATGTTTTATTTATATGTCACCATACTAAGTATGTATTAATTTGCACCTTGGCCAATGCCTGAATCTTGATTAATTGTATTTTTTTCCTTTTTTCAACAGAATAGCTACCTACTCCTACAGATGTCAGAGAGGAGTCAAAGCAATCCTGTTACAGAGAAACTAAAGACTGCATCGCTGCTCTCTTATCTAGTCTATTAAATGGGAAGCTTGGTGTTACCTATAAGAGTTGCTACTCATCCTCTGCTTTATTACGGATAGAACTGAAGGAATTTGCCACCTTATTATTAGTTGTTAAGTCTCAATGTTATGTACTTGGATTTATTTTTAGATTTTCACTATATTCTTTTGGAACTTTTTTATATTTAAGATCAGGCAAGTGTGGAAATTCAACAGTAGTTGATCCACTTCACATGAAAGCCGTTATGTTTTCTTACCTTGAACAAAGCTTTCTTTCCTTTTTGTCTCCTATGTGATGATAACAAATCACATTAATAATATTCTAGTATATTTAATATGAAAAAGAAAAGTTCAGGTAATCATTTTTGTGTGTCCAACTTCATAAAAGTGGAAGACTTCAAAAGTTTCAAATTTTCAACCATAACACTATAAATTTGAGCTGTAAAGGTTGTTATCCTTTCAAAGGAAACATATAAATATGCCTTGTTTATAGTCAGCATGCAATTTTCTCATTGTGTTAGTCGACTGTTAATCTTTTCTGAGAGCAACAGTCACAATTACAACTTGCTTGAATACCTATTGGAATACGATGAACAAGATAAATTGTTTAGAGTTGTTTGGACAAAAGGTTATTCCATTCTCTCATAACTAATTTACAACAAAATATGTTACAGAATTTAGTAATATTTGGAGATAAATGCCTTAGTGCAATTGGGAAAATGATACGGTTAATCAGGTTTCCATTCTTAGGAAGTAAATAAATACAGCATATTAATTTAAGTGTTAGATACGACTGAATACATTCTTCAATATTGCCCTTCAGTATTACACTCATGTTTTTTGTTTTTTTTTACTGTGAAAGAGAGATAAAATAACCATTTTTCTTTACTCAATGTTAGTAAGAAAATACCAGAAGAGTGACAAATTTTGGGCACCACACTTTCAATAAAAATGTGAATAAATGGGAAAGTCCATAGAAGAGCAGCAATAGAAATCAAAGTCTAGAAAAGTAGGAAAGAACGAGAGAGTTGGGGTTATTTATTACAGCAATAAAAGTCTGACTGGCTTCAAATGCATGAATACTTAAAAAAACCTTAAAATACATTAAAGGCTGTTCCAAAGAAGAATAGAGCAATTTGTTCTCCATATTCATCTTGCATAGAAGAAGAGGTAATGGTCTGAAATTGCAACACAGCAGACTTGTATTAAACATTAGAGAAAAAGCTGGGACAGTTGGGAACCGACGTAGATCAGCTAAAGTGGTCATTGCACTTCCTAGAGGTACCTTCAGGACCCAATATACATCTGTCAAGAATGGTGTTCCAGTCATTCAGTCTGCTGTGAGAAAAGGACTGACAGGGTATATGACATTTCAAGGTCTTTCTAAATTCTAGTCTTTTAATTGTTTCAGGTTATCCACACAGCAAAATCTAGTCAGCTTGGATTTACCAGCAATAGCGGAGACACGGTGATAAAGCTTTGTCAAAGCTTTATTCACCAAAGCTTGTAACTTTACAGCATATGCTGTATGACCCATCTAGTCCCTTTTCCAGCTGCCAGCACATGTTGCTGTTGTGTCTACTGTTTTTAATCATGGTTACTGGTTTAAGTCTGTACAGGTTACAGTTGCTTCTCACTTCCTGAGAAGACCAACCTGAACTCTACTTCTCTTACCAGAAGTTTTGGGTTTTTTTAATCTTACACTTATACAGCTCCAGAGCTACAGCTTGCAACTTCTGAGTATGAGTATACCTGTTACCACTTGCACCCTTAGAAAAAATTTCCTGTACAGCTGTCTGTGATAACTCTCAAGAAATCACCTCCCACAGACAAGAACTGTCATAAAGTCAGTATTTCTGGCCCATCCACCTTACCCATCTCCTCACAGTTCCTAAAGCAAATAAAAACCAAACCCACAAGCAAAAACAGAATTACATAAAAAAATATGTTTTGATCCCCAGAGTCTCAGCTACACTTGCTTTAACAAATTTCCCCTCTTGTTGCCCTTAGGAATGCCTCATTCTGCCCTCTTCCATGCCTTCTGAGTTCCCTACTTAAGCAGGGGTGATGGCACCCAACCATTGATTAGTTTAAAGGCTGCTTAATATGTGATAGGCGTACATTTAATACATTTTTCAGCATAAATTATGTCAAAACCATCTGCTGGTAAAATGCCCTCATCTCTATTCTCTAGTATTAGCTTTCCAGCCTTTCCTGAAGCTGTGGGGTGGCAGAGCAGGGAATATATGCTTCTTGATGTCAGGGGAAAGCTAAACAAAGAGAACTAACTTTTGCTTCTGTTCAGATTAACCCCCAAAAAAATTCTCTTCAAGTCCCTGAATGAAAGTATATTAGGTACAAAACTAAGATGAAATTCAAACTGAAAAAGTCCCTTTTTCTTTCTCAGGTTAATCTACATATTTTTCAGTCAATAAAGTACAGAAGGCAAGACTAAACCCAGGGATCTACTTCTTCCAACTGTCTGTTCTAACTATTAAAGTCTCTCCTTTGCTCTTCAAGAATCACAAAGCGTTTCTGCACAGGAACACAAATTCAGCCCTCAGTGGGTGGGGAAGGGAAAAAAGAGGAGAGAAGGAAGAGTGTCCCCAGGTCAAACCAGACTAAATCTGGTCATAAGGTAATTCTTCTGTAGGTCTAGACTAAGGCCAGTGGGTCAGTGCCTTCAGTTTCCTGGGTGAGAGCTGTAACTGGAAGATAGGAAAGATAAGAGGTAGGAAATGTACTATCACCTCCATCTTTTCTTAAAATTAAAAATTAAGTTAAATCCACTTCTTCCAGTTGTAGCACCTCTCTGAAAGACAAAGATCCTGGATGGCAAAACTAATTAAAGAGAAGGGCTAAATCTAGTGCCTAAGCCCAAAGGAGAGGTAGAATTTATGATTTTTTTTTTGTTATTGCTTTTTTCCCCCCTAAGGAAAGCCTTAGAACAAAGACATTCACTTGCCTGAAACTATCATCTTCCAAATTCAAGAGAGTCACAAGAACCATTTGTCTTTTCCACGACAGCGTTTTTTTATATATCATATAAATATTGCAGTATTTCCATGAATGAAAGTATTAAATAATACAAAAGCAATGAAACTGCTTTGTTCACTTGTCAAAAAAGAAAATACAAGGAATGAAAGGGAACCACAATGGGAGAGAGTTCTGGTGTTTAAATAACAGGAAAATCTTCACTTCTTGCTTTTAGTTTTGGATCAAGTTTCTGAAAGCATGACATGAAGGAACAGATTATGCAATATGTGGAGAAGGTTCTAGGGAGTTCACATTCGGGGCTGGAGCCAGGCAGGAGGACGATAGAGAGACAGAAGCAGGTAAGGCTCACGTCTAATTTGCTTATGTAGCTATTATATAATTTAATTAATAAACTGCTTAGGAATATGGGGATTATTTACTTCACTGGGTTAAATGAGACTAAATATGATCAAAATCTGTTCCTTAGCAGTGCAAGATGTTTTTTTTGAATTTTTTTGGGAAAATGTTACAAGAAGTACATTTTCCTCGAGAAAACCCTACAATTCCCTGCAGCAGTGGCAGGAGCTCTCACACACAAGATGACAGCAGCTGCCGGGGCTTAAACCGCTGCATCACACACAGACCAACTTTGCTCTGAGCAGAACAAGACGTGACAGGGCTACAATTAGCCAATGGCCTTTTCACACACTGGGCTTGAACCTGTGGAGGCAACAGCAGGAGTTTTCATGGAAATTATCCAGTACAAACACAGCTTTCTGTTGCCATAGTAGATACAGAGCTTCTATCTTCTTACCTACAGACAAAGGCTGGGAAAACAAATCATGCCTTATTATAATATCTATACTCTGAGGCAAATAGAAAAAAATAACCTGATGTGTTTATACACATACAGTTACCCTGGCTTATCTTGGAGTTTGCCAGGCATTTTTTCTTTTCCATGTATCAGCTTTGTTTTTTTCCATTGACTTTCACTGCTTATGACAAGTTTATTAACATACAGGAGCAAGTTCTCTTTTATATTAATAGACAGTTTTCATTTCAGAATAAACTGATGAGTTCTTGTAATTCAGCCAAACGTTTTGCGTTTTTTAAAAAGATACAACAGACTTGGAAAGTTCACATTCTAAGGAAAAAAAATGTTTCTTTTTTATGCTGCTGTATCTAGATACTGAGTAACATTGACTGATGTAATTTCTTTATAGGGAAGAGAGACCCATTATGCAGAATTTCACAGAGACCTTTGAGGTACTGCTGCCTCTAACAAAGGCTTTAACAGGTGTGGGAGTGTGTCCAGACTACCAAGGGTTAATGCACATTCTGAAATCACTCATTTAGCTGATGGTTTTGCTATATTGTGATGGTTTTCTGTGCCTCATTACACATACCTCAGATCTACGCATAGGAAAGAAGCTAACCACAGGAAGGAACAGGGAAGTTTGCCATCCTTTGCTGACCCCAATATTTAAGTTTTGTGCAGCAAATGTGATAATTTTACCATTACTTCAGATGTGATGACTAGTGTCTCCAAACCATTCATTTAAGTTGTCCTCCCACTCTCACTGCTCCTTGCTCTGCCTGTATGATGCAGAGACAAAAGAACAGAATATATGATTCTATGATATGCACAGTATCTTACTGGAACAAAAAAATTACTCATTCCCTCTGGGGAGCTTGGGGACTCAGAGGAACAAGACAATAGCTTTCATCTCTGTTCAGGACTCATTTGAACCTTTACCCATAGTCTGGGAGGGAAGTGTTGAGGTAGATTTTACAAAGACCATTACCAATACATGTTAGAAGCAAAATCAACTTTTACTCCTCCTCTGGAGCTGCACTTTTATGTAGTGTGCAGCTCTCTGCCCTATCACGGGATACTTTATAAAGACAACATTATTATCTGTGTCAGCACAAGGTAGACAGAGCACTTGGTCTCATGGCTAGGAGAAGCAGTGCTCGTTGCCCTGAAGCAGTCCCACTGCTAAAGGCAGTAAAAAACAAAAAACATGAGACTAAAGCTGAATGATTTCTTTATTTTTAACACATACACTAAAGAGTGGTTCTAATGATGTTGCAGCCATTTACAAGAGTTGGTCAAATTTATCATGTAGCTTTAGCTCAAAAACTTTTTCAGACAGATCCAAAGATTATCTCAATAGCCAAGTAGTCAGGCCACGGTTCAGTGTTTACAGACTGAGTGTCTGCGCCTGGGGACCTGGAAGCCACCTCTCACATCTCTGAGGAGAGTGGTTAAAATGAAGATAATTCTGTGTCTGGGTGTTCTCAGTGTCTTCTAGGCTGTGACCTGTTCTGTACTAGATAGTGTCGTCTTCACCAACACAGCAATGCTCCCTTTCTGGCCTGGTGGGGAGTGCAGGTAGGATACAGCACCTTAATCTTCAATACGGGGAGCTGTTGCATAGTTAAACCCGGGTGAAAAATGCAAAGGGAATACACGAACTGAAAAACTTCAACCTGGCTTCAGATGAAGGGCTATGAAAGGTTGAGTGTCCTTCAGAGAGTGAGAGCCACCGAGCCCCTGAGTCATGGCTGAGAAGGATGCAGTCCCTGTCCCTCAGCCCACTGTCCCCAGCACGGGTACCCTGGCTGTGGGGTGCAAGGCGAGGCAGCAGCCACTGCTGCTTTCCCCCAGCCCTCCCCAGACAGCACGTTCTCAATCACAAAACCTTTTTTCCTTTCCAGTTTCTCACCCTGGACAGAAACCCTGAAGAAGTTCAGATTTGAGACAAATCTCTCCTCTTCCCCTCTGCCTGTTTTTGTCTAGTTTGGCTGCAGAACTGAGAAAGGCACAAATATTTACTCAGCTTTCGTTTTGCGCCCTGCCATCCACTTCTGCCTGAGCAACGTTCACACAACAATATCCAATACCATCAGCACCAAGCTTTGTCATTTAGCCACCAAGGCTGAAATGCTTTCGGTTTGCCCAGGTAAGAATGAGTCCTAAAGTCCTAAAGCAGCAGCAGAAACCCTTTTCTTATTTCTCGCTCATTAAAAGGCATCCTCAAAGGCTTTGTAAACATCGTGCTTTGTACATGAAGTTTAGATATTTGTCTATCTATAGATTTATGGTTTATGTCACCAGAAGAAAGCAGAGTATGACAGCAGAAGGATGAAGAGGAAAATTATTTTAATCAAAGTATCTATAACTTTGCTCCCTGTTTGTTTTCTTTCACTAAGGCCTCAAACAGCTGAGGAGAATAACTATATAACTAATCAAGACCCGACACTTCCAACAAAACCCATCTCAGATTTTTCAGGAGTTAAAAGAGTAAAAGAAAAAAAATATTGTGGAAATTAAGAGAGAAAAAAAGACAAGATTTTGAGATGTTTACATGCTTAAGGACATGAAAATTTGCAGAATATCTGTAAGATCCATTAGCAAGCAATAGAAAACAACACAGTCAAAAAGCTCTGAAAAGTCAATATCATACAGAGTAAATGGACCATATTCTGCACTGGCTTGCAATTCAAATACCAATTTGTTAAAGTAGGATTCTACATATCTTCAGTTTCCCTGAGAACATAAAAGTTATTTCAATACATTCAAATACATTTTTAGATGCTAAGTTCTATAAAAATATATAACTTCACTTTTTTTTCAGCATCTTAATTTTTACAAAGATATTTTCAAAGTTTCCCCAATAAAATCATTAAGTTTTGACTTTTCTATCTTCTGTAAGATTGAAAGATAACATAGAGACACCAATGAGGCTGACAAATCATGGTGGGTCAGCTGAGAGAAAAAGTCTTATCTATCCCAGAAAACCTTTACACATTCAAAACTTTTCTCCTATCCCAAACTGGAATAAAATGGTGAAATCCATGAAAAGTTTATGACTGAACCCTTCACTTCAAAAATGTGCTTTGGATTCAGCATTTGCTTTCACTGAAATGTTAAATTTTTTTATGTTTGGCTAGCTTAGATTTTATAATGAAGAGTTCTTTCTGACATCAAAAAACTTGGAACTTGGAAAATCTCAAAGGAGAACATTTGTCAGCTTTGCATTTTTCTCAAATCTGTTTTCAAAACAAGGAATTTTGTCTAGTACCTCTGCCACTAACTTGTTCCTGGGATAAGCCTTTGAAAAATACTAAGGAGGTTTTCAACCCCTGGAATTTATGTTATTTAACACCTCGGGGAGGGTCATCCTTTTTGATCTCTCACAGCTTACTTGTAAACATAGAGAATTTCTTTCGGTGTTTTATCATTTCTCACTATGCATTTGCACAAATGCACTGATAAGAAATCCAAATAATTTCATCATACCCAGAAGTGTGAACAATGTACAACAAAAAAGTTCTCTGGGGCCACTTTATGAAATTGTTAAAACAGCATAATGAAAAATGAAATATTAAAAAAATATTAAAATAAGTATATAGATAATATTAGCTTTACCCATTACACAGTGAGAGACCTGGGTCAACAAAGCACTGATTAACAGCATAAGACTCTCGGCAGGAAAAATAATGTGACTCAAAAGGATTTGCCAGTCTGGAGGAAACATTACTACTTTGTGATAATTCTTATGAACACAGGGAGCTGGTGAATATATTTTCTTGACAGAAGCATATTCATGGACCTTGCCATACAGCCTGCTTCTGTACAGTACAAATCAATAAATCTTGAGAAGGGTGAAGCATAAGGATGTAATAGGTAATTTAGAGAGGCATATATATATATATATCTATATCCCTGTTCTGATATTTCAGGACTTAACACCCCCAAAACAAAGTTTATGTGATATGCCCATAACAACTGAAGCATGCACCCCTGCAGTGGACACTGAGAATTATTGGTTTCAATGAAATTTTTATATTATTTTGTTCCAGTTGTGAATGAATAGCAGTTACTACACAGAAGACTATATAAAGTTCAGTTACAAAAATGAGAAGCTGTACCAGCCCTGTGGGTAGAAGAACTCAGAAATGCCCATGGTTAGAAACCACTGTTCCCACCACAGGGGAAAGGATGGGAATATTTCTCCTCCCTTCTCTCTGATGTCTGGGGTGGAGACTTTCAGTTTGCCCATCAGAGGCGCTCAAAGGACTCAAACTGCTCACCTGGACACAGGCAGCAGAAGTACTGGGTGGACAAAATCCCTTGCACCACTTCTGTTTCTAAATGCTTCTGTCAAAAGCTAGACCCTTAATGTTTGTAAAGCAGTTTGAAGATGAATATTGCCAGGGATAAGCCTGCTAATTCTTTGAATGCTCCACTGGTATGTTTTAATGTACACTCTTCCAGCTAGTATTAGTGAGCAGAGGTTGATTGATTTTCAAAAGGGAAGCAAACCTTCATCCTAGGTTTGCTCAAGCAAAGGGGAAACGTTCTCACCCAGACCCCTCACTGTGTCAGTGATCTCACTTAGTGAGATCTCCAAAATTACAAGTCCCAAAATCAAAGCTCACTTTTTGCAGCACTTGACTTTTAGCACTCCATGCTTGTTGGAAGAGCCACAGCCTTCCAGTCCTCCAAAGCCCAAGACAAGTGGGTGTCTCAGAGGAGATACGCAAAGCACTGTGCTGTAGAGAGAGATGACTACCTAATCAACAGAGAAATCCCCCTGCAAAAGAAAGGATAGGAGACCTTAGGCATATTGGGAATTCATAACTGAAATCCTGTTTTGAAGGTAGGAACTTCCTACATATATGTGACAATGTGACTGTTACAAAAAATTTGGCTTTCTAAAGTCTACACAATATATGGCCTAAACTTGAGGTGGAATCTGTCAGGGAGGCACTATGGTCAGGAAGGTGGTTTCCTGAGGATGAGACTCGTCCCTTATACCACCAGTGGGCTGACCCCTCCAGTGCCCCCAGAAGTAGGAAACTTGACTGTGTTTGTGCTGTATGTAGCAGAAAAAAGGAGTTTGGTACTCACCCAGAATCTTTGCAGGAGAATTCCCAATTGTACAGGTTATTCTATGACTAGAAAATATACACTCTCCACTCTGTGCAACTGGCTGGGCTAAACCTCACCATAAGCTTTTAAATCTTTTTAAAGATCTTCTTTCCTTGTCTGGATTACTCAAAGTCTTTAAACACTTCATAAAAGCATGCACCTCTGTAACCTAATAATCTCTAACACAAGCCCCATAACCTGAGTTCTTAGACACATGTCTCACTGGTAACTTAACATTACAGTCCCTAGCCTTTCCTGGCCATGTATTTCATTCAAAGAAACTAGATTTTGCCTCTCGGCTCATCTACAATCTGGTGATGCAACACCTTCTTGTGAAAAAGGCTTTGACCAGACCAGAGTGTCAAGGCTGTGTCTCCTTCTTGCAGACATGCTCAGAGTACACATTTAGGAGGAGACATCCCTCCCACTATTGAAAGACTGCAACAACTGCTCTTGCATTTTGCGTCAAGCTTGATCCACTAGACAATCCTGAGAAAGTTTTGAACTTATCAGCAGAAGGAAGGGGGAAAAGGCAGAATGATGATTTCTTTCTGAATCTCAATCAAATTTGCTCAAAAGATAGAAACCAAGTAGCTCAGCATTGCTTAGCTGTAACATTGTTAAGCATGCGCTGAAGAAGGGTCTGGGGAACAGTGGAGTCAAGAAGCTAAGCAGCCCCACAGTGCAATTTTATTGCATGGCACAGACAGAGCTCCGAAGGGTGGCAACTAAACCACCTTTTCCAGACCATGTCTATGTCCCTTCTGTTCTTTACTGCAGTCTACTCTTCCAAATTATAATTTATTCTTGCTGTAACTGCTATTTTTTTTCCCTGAATTTGGGGGTTTGCATGCAACTCAGAAATGGGAGAAGAAGGGCTGCAATCTCCCATTAGTATTGCTTGATGGAGCTCAAAATAACATGCTGTGGAAGATAGTACACAGTCTCCTCATCCTCAGCGCAGATAGTTCTTGCCCTGCCCGCAAACATTTTAATTTTTCAAATCTGTTACATTTACTATGCTTCAGAAACATTCTTGATACTGAAAAAAATTAAATCATGCTGAGGAATAAGAGAGTGTTTCCTTACAGAAAGCCAAGAATGACAAAGTCATGGAGAGGATATTTTCGACATATAAGGATATGTTTTAAACATCCTTCCATACTCATAAGTATTATCATAAGCAGCTGAAAGTTGCTTAGATGTCCATGCTTCTGAGCTTTTAGTAACAGCATCATAAGAAGAGATTTCCCAGTCACTGACTTCTGGGTTCATCATTTAGAACAGAAGATAGCAGAAGACCCTGTGAATCCCTAAGTGCAATACCCTTTAACAGTGCCAACGTATAATCTCAATCTCAACAGTTTAATGAGTCTGTAATATTTTATTTCATTAATCAATTAACAATTAAAATTCAGAGTGATTTCCCTTATTGATCCTCAGCTGTGTAAAGTCGTCATATCGTTCAAATGTCTATTCCTCCAAGACGTTTATGAAGCAACAGTTTCAAATTGCCTAAAAGGCTGCTAATAACTTATATACTGTTTAATTGCAAAGAGGAAATAATGATAATTAGTTAAACACACTCCTTGCATCTTCCTCATCAAATTTACAGGAGACAAGTATGAGCTTCATTTCTGGCTAACTTAATCTCTCTAATCATACTCAGAAACTTCTGTTATCTTATTTAATTTGGGGAAGTAAAGAAGCAAATGGAAATGAGTGCAGGCGGGGTCATTATAACCGTGGCCATCAATTTGAGAAAAATTAAGTCATTTAGACTGCATCTAACTGTAAGTCTCCCAGATTTTACTTCTCTTATAATCAAAGAGGAATAAGAAAATGCAACATTATTTCACAAGAAAAGTAAAAGAAAATAATTAAAACATACCAATTGTTTAGATTTACAATATAACGGCAAAAACCACTGTAGGTAAATTACACTTAACAAAGTAAGGTGACCTTAAACAATATATAATATTTATAATGACTGTGCTCAAACTAGGTCTTATGTCCCATGTTAAAGAGCATTTTTCATTCATTTGTTCAGTGATGACTCAGTCTGAGCAACAACATTATCTCCAGCATAGTGTCAAAGGAGAATAGGGATGAATACAACTATACTAAAGAAATCGGGATGTATTCTGCTCAAGCTATAAAAAGGCCTCCTGCTTAAATCAAGCCACTGGGTCTCCCTTGCCCTGCCTTTCTGCTAAAATGAAACAGGAACTGTTGGAGTCCCACCACTTATTTAATGGCAGAATAATTAAGACTGGAAAATCCTGAACTGACAACTACCAAGTCCTACATAGGACCACATTATCAGAAAATCTCAGTTGGCAATAGGCAGTTGGTTGTCATAAACTGTCTAGTGTTTGCAGTAGTTTTGAGGATGGTTCAACAACTAGTAGTTTCTACAGTTTCTCTATGGCATGTGGAAGGCCACGGTGTGGGTGAATTCCCCCTGAAACACTTTGACTTACACGCTGAAGTTGCGTTGCTACAGCTACAAGTGCTTACATTTCCAATAGTTAAGAAAAAGTAAGTTTAAAGAAGCAATCATTTATTAGCATTACTGGCAAACAGTACAAGGATATTAAATAACTGAGACCAACAATCAAATTGAGTTTGCTTTGCAAATAAAATCATTATAAAGTAGAAGCAAAGACTGTCTTGAAAGACCAGGAGGGGAAGAGAAACTGTACACAGAAAAGCTTTCCCATTAAAATGAGCTTTGCACAGATTGTCCACATCAGTGTGACCAGCTAATCTAGTCTGTCAAAATAGTCCTGAATTAAAGACCCCTTGTGCTTTTCCTCAGCACTTTAGAAGCAACACAGGGAACTAGCAATTTTCTTGCATTTTTGTTGTTTTCTGAGACTTGAGATTTACCCATGTATTCTCCATCCTTGCAATCACATAAAAAAAAAGTAGTAGATGACCTTCCTCAGCCCTGCACTGAAGCAGGTGACACAACCCAGAGGACATACCTACTACCACGTAAGTAAACAAAGAGAGCTCCTTCCTTCCTTCCTTCCTTCCTTCCTTCCTTCCTTCCTTCCTTCCTTCCTTCCTTCCTTCCATCCTTCCTTCCTTCCTTCCTTCCTTCCTTCCTTCCTTCCTTCCTTCCTTCCTTCCTTCCTTCCTTCCTTCCTTCCTTCCTTCCTTCCTTCCTTCCTTCCTTCCTTCCTTCCTTCCTTCCTTCCTTCCTTCCTTCCTTCCTTCCTTCCTTCCTTCCTTCCTTCCTTCCTTCCTTCCTTCCTTCCTTCCTTCCTTCCTTCCTTCCTTCCTTCCTTCCTTCCTTCCTTCCTTCCTTCCTTCCTTCCTTCCTTCCTTCCTTCCTTCCTTCCTTCCTTCCTTCCTTCCTTCCTTCCTTCCTTCCTTCCTTCCTTCCTTCCTTCCTTCCTTCCTTCCTTCCTTCCTTCCTTCCTTCCTTCCTTCATCTTCCCCTTTGGTTCCTTCCTTCCTTCCTTCCTGCCTGCCTGCCTGCCTGCCTGCCTTTCTGCCTTCTATACCTTAACACTCTAACTGTAGTTACACCATGCGAAAATAGACAAGGGCAGATTTAAAAGCTCATGGTGAGATTTAGCCCAGCCAGTTGCCGGGATAATACCTGACCCGTGGCTGCTGTGCAGGGAACAACAAACAAGCCAAAGCCCCTTCAGCAGCACCAGAAACAGCCAGGGAAATGCTCAGCCCCATCAGCCTGTTGGTACTGGCGCAGCCACCCACGGCTCTCACCTTGGAAGCGTCCATTCTCCTTCGCTGCTGGAGCCTGTCTGACAAAGATGCAAGACCGAGGTTCAGCCAAAGAGGCAGGAGAGGGAAGGCTGGAGAAGAGGCTTAGGGTGGCATAATACCCTTGGGAGAGAAGGGATTTAGTGTAGGAAGGAGCCCATTGCTGTGGGATGGCACACTCCAGCGTGAGCCGAGCAGGGACTCCTCCAGGCTGAGGGCTCCTGTGCAGAGGGTGCCACAGAAGAGAGCCGTGAGGTGGGGAAGGCAGGCAGCAATGGGAAGGTGGCCCCTGGGAGAGTAAGGTACCTCTTACCTTAAGAGGTAAGACGCCTCTCCCCTCAGTCCTCATCTTCTTTTTTGTCTGTCTGAAATAGTGAGCTTCTACACTTAAGCCAGGGATAGGCAGGGAAGAAGAGGTGGTGGGG
>NW_010565681.1:0-2007 GCF_000687285.1 Phaethon lepturus
CCTGCAACCCCCACCATTACCAAAACCTTGCGACGCAAACCGAGTACATGCTCTAAGGAGTATATTCAGGTTCTTTCTTCTGTCCCTTTGCCCTCCAAAATAATGTTTACATAAAAAAAATACAAGGTTTTTCATTTTTATATTAGCCTCCCTCCCCTTTTCATGATTGTTTTTTCAGCATGTTAATTGAACTACCATTTAGGAGACCTGCTCTGGCAATAAAGTCTAGTCCTTCTGGTATTCAGGGCATGTGTTGTATCCATTCCTGGTTAAGTCAATGGTAGTAGATCACAGTATGGTGAGACAAGATTACTTTATGGTTCAATTTCAGTGTCTGTTTTGAAGAATTTGTTCAAGATGGGATCTATCTCAAGCATGACAAATAAATCTTGCTAGAAAACTTTCATGATGGTTATTATTTTTGTTGCCAAGCCATAATACTCATAGATATTCCCAAGCAAATCTTGCCTGACAAATAGTTAAACAACCTCTTTCCTACCCCCAGCCTACCGGCCTTTGGGTGGTGAGGGGTTGGAGAGACAGCCCAGATGCTGTGCAAGCACTGCTCAGCAGTAGCCAAAACATTGGTGTGTTATCAACACCTTTCTAGCTACCAATAAAAAGCACAGCACTATGAGGGCTGCTATAGGGAAAGTTAACTCCATCTCAGCCAGACCCAATGCATTCTCTACCCCTTATTCCATACCATTTGTGTCATGCTTAGGTCCTACATAATTTGATACATTTACATATCTCCTGACCATCCCCTTGTATCTATTTCTTATTCCGGAAATCCTCTCTTACCAACACTTACAACTTATACTACATACTTAAACCATCTTTATACCCAACATATGGACTTATACATTCTCATTAACTACTATCCCCTGTCCCTTAACAGATAGATATTATTTCCCTATTGCATGGGCCTCCCCCACTCCCCAAAATGTCCATAAGAACAGGCTATGACTTGGGCCCCATCAGTCAAGGTGGTCTCTTAGGACAGGAGAAGCAGCATGTTTGATTGTTGGGCACAAACACCAGCTTGGTTTGAGTCATTGCTGCATTCGCCCAGTTCCTTGCAAAACTCACTCTTCATCAGTTCAGGTAGTTCCTGCTACATTACGTCCTACAACATACAACTCACATCACAGATTATTTTTCCCCCAAGGTTAAATCTCCTTGAGGCACACACCGGGTCTCCCCATCTTTCTGCATTACACACCAAGTACACCCAGGTCTTGAGCAAAGATAATCCCATGAATGAGCTTGCCTTTTCCCAAGGGAGGAGCAATCCACACTGCCTTCCCCAGCCACTTCCCTATGAGCACTATGGGGACCTTATCTCCTCCAACAGTATGTAGGGGTTTTGTTTGGGCAGGACAAGGACGGTTACTAGATCCTCTGGTGTTAAACAGCCAAGTGCTTCCATACCCCAGTGCCCAACGCTCTCAACATATATTTAACAGTCCATTATATCTCTCAATCTTTCTGGAGGCTTGTGGGTGATAGGGGATGTGATACACCCACTCAATGCCATGTTTCTTGGCCCAGGAGTTTATGAGGTTATTTCAGAAATGAGTCCCATTGTCTGATTCAATTATTTCTGGGCTACCATGTCGCCATAAAATTTGCCTTTCATGGCCTAAGAGGGTGTTTCAGGCAGTGGCATGGTTTACAGGGTATGTTTCTAGCCAACCAGTAGTTTCTTCTACCATGAATATGTAGCACTTGCCTTGGCATGTTCGTGGCGGTGGTCCAACAGAGTCAATTTGCCAGGCCTCCCCATATCGAAAAACCAGCCACCGCCCTCTATTCCAGGGAGATTTTACTCATGTGGCTCGCTTGATTGCAGCACGTTTCACATTCATGAGTGACCTGTGTGATGGTCTCCATGGTCAGGTCCACCCCTTGATCACGAGCCCATCTGTGTGTTGCATCTCTTCCTAGGTGTCCCAATGTCTTGTGGGCCCACTAAGCTACAAATAGCTCACCCTTACATTCACA
>NW_010565682.1:0-2023 GCF_000687285.1 Phaethon lepturus
GTGGATAATTGCAGAATTGATCTTTTTGTCTGCATCTCTTAAGTCTTCAAACTTTAATAGCACTCCTGAAGAATACTTGCTTTAGATAGCAGTCATATTGCTCTAGGGCTGAGCATCACACAGAATCGTGTAAGGCAATTACCTGTTTAATAATTTTGCCATAATTTTATTATAAAAATAATAATTTTTTTATTTTTGTCTAAATTCATTTAAAAGTTCCTTTCTTTCCTCCTTCTGTCTTTCTGTAATGCTTAAAAATTAGGCAATATAGCATTGTGTTACAGTGTATGGGAAACTGAAAGTGAAACTGCATGTAATTACTGAAATGAGTGGGTGGTCTAAAGATGCCCCTTAAAAAAATTATGGTGGACTTAATAGAAA
Source organism: Phaethon lepturus (assembly GCF_000687285.1). Lineage (NCBI taxonomy): Eukaryota > Metazoa > Chordata > Aves > Phaethontiformes > Phaethontidae > Phaethon > Phaethon lepturus. The sequence goes on from NW_010565682.1 coordinate 382, forward strand.
TGTGCATATAAGCTCCTTACAGTAATTCCACCAAATATCTTTTCGTAGTATACACATATGGGGAAAGTATGTGGCTTAAAGCATATTCTGATTGGTTGCTTGTGGAAGGTGCTGTCATCTTTGAGGAAAATAGGGGTTTTTTTCTTGACTTTAAATTTCTTCTTTCTATCTTACCTTTTGCTTTCTTCTTTGGAAATAGGAGGACCTGTTCCTTGCTAACCTGATGGTATTCCAGGGCCCTTGCGCAGCTTAAGACATTTCTTTGTGCAGGATTTTTGTAATTTTTTGCATCTGCTTTGGTATGTTGTTCAAATGAAATCAATTCACTGTGGGAGAGCGAAACTGATTTTTGGATGAAAATTTTGAGCTCTGATTCTTTTGTTTTCATTTTGCTTCGTCTGAATAATATACTAGTTGTTTTAACCTGAGTGCTAGTATCTACCAGGTATTATTTTTACAGTGAACATAAATGTCCTTGTTAGTTCTTCAGTCACCAGTTTGTTCTTGTAAGTGTTCTTGTGTTTCTGTTTATTGGACATGAGTGAGAAAGGTTTCCTGAGAACAGTGGGAGAGCCCGTCTGCCCTTGGAAAAGGGGAGGAGACAGATTGTAGGAAGGGCATTGAAGGACAGCTAATGCAAGGGGTTTTACCTGTTTCCTTGCTGTGAAGTATGTGGATGTAAAAGTTTAAACCAAGAGAATGAGTTCTGTGCCTTTATTCAGGTAAGAAAGTCCAGCTGGAAACATCTGTCATCATCAGAGTTTTCTGTCTGTGTAGTAGGATATATTTGGGCTGAAACCTATGTATGTGTCCCTATTAAGCCATATGAGGATAATCTTTTGCCTAGCCTTTATGGTCGTGGCGGAGACTCAGCTTCACAATGTTGCTGGTCTTTCACAGTTGAAATATAGCTTATTATTTTCTTCCTTTTTTACTAAGTATGTTGGGAACTACATACATATAGAATGTTACCATAGAATCACAGAATGGTTTGGGTTGAAAGGGACCTTTGAAGATCATCTAGTCCAACCCTTCCTGCCACAGGCACGGACATCTTTCACTAGATCAGGTTGCTCAAAGCCTGGTCCAACCTGACCTTGAACACTTGCAATGGTGGGGCATCCACATCTTCTCAACATGTTCCAGTGTCTTGCCACCCTCAATGTAAAAATATTTCTTCCTTATGTCCGATGTCTTTCAGTTTAAAACCATCGCCCTTGTCCTGTCACTACAGGCTCTGTGTGGTGGGTTGAGCCTGGCTGGATGCCAGGTGCCCACCAAAGCTGCTCTATCACTCCCTTTCTCAGTTGGACCGGGGAGAGAAAATGTAATGGAAGGCTTGTGCGTCAAGATAAGGACAGGGAGAGATCACTCAGCAATTACCGTCACAGGCAAAACAGACTCAACTTGGAGAAAAAAAATTAATTTATTGCAAATCAAATCAGAGTAGGATAATGAGAACTAAAACCAAATCTTAAAGCCCTTTCCCCCCACCCATCACTTCTTCCTGGACTCAACTTAACTCCGGATTTTCTCTACCTCCTCCCCTGCAGCAGCACAGGGGGACGGGGAATGGGGGTTGTGGTCAGTTTATCACCCATTGTCTCTGCCGCTCCTTCCTCCTCAGGGGAAGGACTCCTCA
>NW_010565682.1:2179-3489 GCF_000687285.1 Phaethon lepturus
GGTCCCCCACGGGGTCACAAGTCCTGCCAGCAAACCTGCTCCAGCCTGGGCTCCTCTCTTCACAGGTCCTGCCAGGATCCTGCTCCAGCGCGGGCTTCCAACGGGGTCATGGCCTCCTTTGGGCATCCCCCTACTCTGGCGTGGGGTCCTCCCTGGGCTGCAGGTGGAGATCTGCTCCAGCATGGAGCTCCATGGGCTTGCAGGGAAACATCCTGCCTCACCATGGGCTTCACCCTGGGCTGCCGGGGAATCTGTGCTTTGGCACCTGGAGCACCTCCTCCCCCTCCTTCTTCACTGACCTTGGTGTCTGCAGGGCTGCTGCTTGCACACATTCTCACTCCTCTCTCCGGCTGCAAATGCTGCCTGCCGTTTTCTTCCCCCCTGCTTAAGTATGTTGTCCCAGAGGCGCTACCATTGTCGCTGATGGCCAGCGGTGGCTCCGTCTTGGAGCCGGCTGGCATTGGCTCTGTTGGACATAGGGAAACTTCTAGCAGCTTCTCACAGAAGCCACCCCTGCAGCCCCCCTGCTACCAAAACCTTGCCATGCAAACCCAATCCATCCTGGTAAAAAGTATCTCTGTCTTTTGTATAAGCCCCTTTTATATATTGAAAGGCTGCGATAAGGTCTCCCCAGAGCCTTCTGTTCTCCAGGCTGAGTAACCCCAACTCTTTCTTCCTAGGAGAGGTGTTCCAGCTTTCCCAAGTGGGAGGCCCCTGTTTTTGTGGCCCTCCTTTGTACCTGCTCTAGCAGGTTCCTGTCTGTCTTGTGACCCCAGAAGGAGACCCCAGAGCTGGATGCAGTACTCTCAGGTGTGGTCTCATGAGAGCGCAGCAGAGCAGGAGAATTGCCTCCCTCAACCTGCTTCTTGTTATGCAGCCCAGAATACAATTGGCTTTCTGGGCTGCAAGCACGCATTTCTGGCTCATGTCCTTTTTTTCCACAGAGCTGCTCTCATTCCATTCATCCCCAAGTCTGTACTGATATTGAGGATTGTCCCATCCCAGGTGCTGGACCTTGTGCTTGGCCATGTTGAACTTCATGAGGCTTGCACGGGCCCACTCCTCAAGCCTGTCAAGGTTCTTTTGGATGACATCCCTTCCCTCTAGCATATTAACACCAATATTGTATAATAGCTAACGGTTTATTTAACAACTTGTGAGATGGTGGCCAACCTGTTGCATTTGGGTTGGCTCTGTAATTCCGGTCAGTCCTTCCAGTAAGTCTGATAGGCACTATGCTTCCCTTTTAAATGAGAGCATGGGCAAGCAGTTGGCTGGATGAATTGTTCTGGCATCCTGCAGTTTGATTC
>NW_010565682.1:3509-21782 GCF_000687285.1 Phaethon lepturus
CTGCTGTCCTTTTCTCTCAGAACCCCACAACCCTTATTTGTTGTGCCCTCTGCACGTGGGTGTCCTCAATGAGGCATGCATTTGATCAGAGGTGGTGATGTCCTCTCACAAAGAGAGGAATATCCACATGTTGGTCACAGAAGGTAGGCACATTCAGTAATGCTGGAAGGAATGGTGTATCACTGCTTTTTAGTGATGTATCTGTGAAGTTTGTACACATACGGAGCTATGTCAGTAGTGAGAGGAATCTTTAATTTTTTATTTTATTACAATTATTTTATTATAATTTTTTTTTGTTAAGTGGGGCTCTCTTGAAATACCTCTATGAAAGATTCTTTTGAAGAATTCTGAACGGCATCAGTTAATGTTTAGATCATATTAGAAAAAGGGCAGCAGCATTAGCCTTTCTATTTCCTTTTACTGCTGACCGTATTCTTGCGTGTCTGCTCCAGCACTAAGCTTTCCTTGTGAAACCAAAGGGGGTTTCTGGCATTAGGCATGTGTAGAAATAATTCTAGACTAGTCTGTGTTCTGTTGCAAATTCTCTGTACCTTGTTTCTCCACATTTGTCAGCTTATTCCAGTGAAACAGGAGAACTGCATTGTCAGTTACCAGTCTTTGCTGTAGAAAGATGGCCAGCAGATAGTGTTTATCTCACCTGTTCACATTGTATAGGGTGCTTCTCTCTTGAGCACAGAGATAAGGTTAAAGCTAAGTGCAGGTTTGTGAGGCATCAAGCACCAAAAATACAGTTTCTGACAGAATAACATGCTTTGGCAAAAGGTTGCCTTGTAGCTTAGAAGGTATTAAAAAAAAATCAACTTTTTCTAGTCTCCCTACCTTCACTAGTTTGTAAACTAATGCAGTTGTGAAAACTCCATTTGATATCCAATACAATTAGGTATTGAGAGATTTTGTCTTAGATTTGTGAAGTGAGCAAAATGCCTCTGGTTTGTCACCTAGTGTTTAAGAAATGCCTAATAATTAAGACAGCTTTTTGTGCAATGCATGGTATCCATAACATTTCTCATTACTGACTTTGCAAAGTTGGAAGTTGTTTACTAGGATAAATGCTAGTCAGTTTTTGCATTGGAAGTTGACTTAATTATATTAGCTGGCAAAACAAACTTTATAATCCTTTTAAATCATGGAAGGGAATGAATTTTTTCATTTGATTTCAGTCTTTTGAGCTGGAGCATTCTTGTAGGAGTAAGAAGATTTCTGTCATGAAATCATCCAAGAATGTAACAGGCTATTTGTTCAGTAACACAGACTCAGAGCATGGCTGGTGTTGGAAGGTATCTCTGGAGAGCATCTGGTCCAACCCCCCTGCTCAGGCAGGGCCACCTAGAGCTGATTGCCCAGGACTCTGCCCAGATGGCTTCTGAGTATCTCCAGGGCTGGAGACTCCATCACCTCCCTGGGTTGCCCAGGTGCTCGGTCACCCCCACAGTGAAAAAGTGTTCCCTGATGTTCTGAGGAAACACCCGTGTTTCAGTCTGTGCCCGTTGCCCCGGGCCTGCCGCTGGGCACCACTGAGAAGAGCCTGGCTCTGTCCTCTCTGCACCTTCCCTTCAGGCATTTACATACACTGATGAGATCCCCCCCTTGAACCTTCTGTTCTCCAGGCTGAACGGTCCCAGCTCTCCCAGCCTTCCCTCACATATGGTGTGCTCCACTCCGTTCACCATCTTTATGGCCATTGGTTGGACTTTCTCCAGTATGTCCATGTCTCTTCTATACTGGTGAAACCAGAACTGGACACAAGTGTCCCAGGTGTGGCCTCACCAGTGCTGAGTAGAGGGGAGGGATCACCTCCCTTGACCTGCTGGCAATGCTTTGCCTAATGCAGCCCAGGCAGGGGCGCATCACTGGTTCATACTCAACTTGGTGTCCACTAGGGCCTTTTCTGGCAAGCTGCTTTCCAGCTGGGGAGCCCCCAGCACATACTGGTGCATGGGGTTGTTCTTCCCCAGGTGCAAGACTGGGCACTTCCCCTTGAACTTCATGAGGTTCCTGTTAGCCCATGTCTCCGGGCTGTTGGGGTACCTCTGGATGGCATCCAAGGAGATGGTGAAAAATAATTTCTGTTGTTGTTGACATATCTGAAATAATTTTTTCCAGTGGTTTTTCTTGACGTGCTTTCTGAATTGCAGTAGAACTTTATGTTTGAAGGAGGTGATTTTATTTAGATATGTTAATACTATTTAAATGGTCCATTATGGGAAAAAATTCTGGGCGGAAGAAGTGCCTGAAGGAAAAGGACCTGGGGGTGCTGGTTGACAGCCAGCTGAACATGAGCCAGCAGTGCGCCCAGGTGGCCAAGAAGGCCAACAGTGTCCTGGCCTGTATCAGAAATAGTGTGGCCAGCAGGAGTAGGGAAGTGATTGTGCCCCTGTACTCCACACTGGTGAGGCCGCAGCTCAAATCCTGTGTTCAGTTTTGGGCCCCTCACTGCAAGAAGGACATTGAGGTGCTGGAGCGTGTCCAGAGAAGGGCAACGAAGCTGGTGAGGGACTGGAGCACAAGTCTTACGAGGAGTGGCTGAGGGAACAGGGGTTGTTCAGTCTGGAGAAGAGGAGGCTGAGGGGAGACCTTATCGCTCTCTACAACTACCTGAAAGGGGTTTGTGGCGAGGTGGGTGTTGGTGTCTTCTCCCAAGTAACTAGTGATAGGACAAGAGGAAATGGCCTCAAGTTGCGCCAGGGGAGGTTTAGATTGGATATGAGGAAAAATTTCTTCACCGAGAGAGTGGTCAAACATTGGAACAGGCTGCCCAGGGAGGTGGTGGAGTCACTATCACTGGAAGTGTTCATAAAACATGTGGACATGGCACTTCAGGACATGGTTTAGTGGGCATGGTGGTGTTGGGTTGATGGTTGGAGTTGACGGTCTTAGAGGTCTTTTCCAACCTTAATGATTCTGTGATTCTGTGAAATACCAAATGAAAATACAGCTTTAAAGAAATACAGCTTCGGTCATTCTGAAAATGACTTAAAAGGATATTTACAGGCAAGATAATGACTTAGGTAGATTTGATATAACCACCACTGTGTTCAGTGGAGAGAAGGAATAGTGCAGCATGTTTGTCTGTTCAGTCCTAGCTGTGGCCAGCCACACCACAGGGTCAGAACCCTGTAGTCTGCAGGTTCCAGTGTGGGCGGGCAAGGAGCTGGGAGGGGAAGGGAGGGATTATTGCAGGATGAGGAAGAGACACACTCGGGGTTTGAAGACGAACAAATAAAGTACAGATGGAGCCATTTTAAGAGTGGGAAAGAAGGAAGGGCTGTAGGAGCCCTTGTAAATTTGTAATAGCACACTGCAGTAATTTTGTGTTAAAGTTGTAGAAAGAATAGGAATCTGAAAATTGCTAGGTAAAAGCGTAATCTGGGAAAATAACTATATGGTTGAGCCCAGATACTGTACAGAAGTAAAATAATTTTGGAATTGAGTGACTGATTTTAATGCTTTAAGGTAGCAACGTAACTATGGATGGATTTCTGGAACTAGATGCAGGAGGACAAACTTTTTAATCTTATTCCTAGGAGGTGGCATGTGTTTGTAGTGTAGGCAAACTCTATTTATCTATCTGTTTATTTATTTATATCTCACTTCTTAGCCTAGACTTCTTATTAACGTTATTAACAGAAAAATGTTCTACACCAGTCTTTCCTGTAACATAATTGAAAAGGACATTTGTCTGTTAGCCTTTAACAAGTATCTGGAAATTATTTTATGGCAGATTGGGAAAATAAGAGAAGTTGACAGTATTGAAACAAATTAGAACGGCATTAAGTGTAGCTGTGAGTCACTGCTGAATAGAAAAACTGTAAATATTCTGACTTCTGGTGTTCAAACTATATATGCTAATCATCTTGCAGTGTGAAAATAGGTATGTAGTGGAGAATTTTTTATAGCTACTGTCTCACCAAATTGTTTGAGAACTGTGTTGTTTTAGTAGCCACTTTGTAATACTAATTAACTTTGTTTTCCTCTTCCTGTATTTAAAGTTTTGTGTGATCCTCTCTCTGTGAAGCAGGACATTCTTTTTACCCTTGATGTTAGTTGATTCACTGAGTTGATTCCGTTTTCCCTATGTTAGAAAGGCACTATGTTACCTGTCATATTTGGAGACATCTTATGCAAGATTCCTTGGCCTGACTCCATGACCAAGTTTTGGTCTGCGTATGAAACCCTGTTGTATGTATCTTACTTTTTTTAGCTGCTAATGCCAGAGAGAGGATTATGGTTTGAAGATGAAACTTAGATTAAAATATTTGCTTTTTCACTCCTGCTTACTTGCTTGCTCTTATTTTTGTGCTTCATATATTTGAACAAGCGCTACGTTGTATTTTATTTCTTTTATGTTTCAGATACGATAATTTATATGTAATGCATAAGTTTTTGGGTCGTGTGATGATTTTATTTTGTAATTCTGTCTCTAAGATAGGCTGTTTTTTTTAAATATAGCTCAATATAGAGTCCACAGAGTATATGGAATACTTCATTCCATTAAAAAAACAAAATGAAGAAAACCCCAAAAAAACCAACCAAAACCAAACCACACTACACATTGTAAAGATTGCTCATGACAATTGTCAAACATCTCAAGATTTTACTATTTTGTATTAAATGCATCTTTGGCTGTGTTTCAGGTATTTAGGACGCAGTTGTTAATGGAAGAATTCATGTATAAGTACAAAATAAGAAGGGCAATCTAGTCTTTGAGGAAATGGCAGGATTCCTAGACAACTTCCGGTGGCCAGAATGTGAGTGTATTGACTGGAGTGAAAGAAGAAATGCCATCGCTTCAATCGTTGCGGGTATATTGGTAAGTTTTGAGAAGACGTGAATCATAACTGTGTTGACAAATTTGGAGGTACAACAAAGTTACATTTTTGTTTCGTATATTGTGAAGGTTTAGTCTTTAACTGCACCCTAATCCAGTATATTTCTTTAACTTTTTTTAAGTGTAATTGTTAGGCAGCTTTTTTACAGGTCACATAACTTTGCATTTTGTCTGATAATGAGGTACCAGTTCTGCTGTCTCTTCTTTAAAAAAGATTAAAATTCCCAGTGGATTTCTGGCATAATTAGATATGTTGAAACACGTATGTTAGACACAGTTTGTCTCTCGTATGTGTTAAGAATAAAAATCCAGATTCTAAAAGGAAATTTTGTCCAGGGATTCTGTACAGGGAATTTAGCTGTACACTGATAGTTAATTTGAGTAGAAAATGTGACCAATTCCCAAATGCTCCTCTGAAAGCATCAATGTTAAGATTTATGCAGAACTTGCATATCAAACAGATTCAGAGTCCAGCTTAAAGCTAATAACTTTCTAGAATAGTTTATACTTGTTAAAAGATGATTAAACCAATGGTATGCATGAATATTTGCCATGTTTTGTCTGCCTGTCTCTGTACCTTTCCAGCCTCATAATACTGGCCTGGTTTATTTCTAGTTTTTCACAGGTTGGTGGATAATGATAGATGCTGCAGTAGTTTACCCTAAGCCAGAACAAATGAACCATGCGTTCCATACCTGTGGGGTGTTTTCAACACTAGCTTTTTTCATGTAAGTGTATATAAAGGGAGTTCTTATAAAATAAACATGAGCTGTTAAACACAGTTTTTACTAGACAATATGGTATGTGATAAAACTTTGAATCACTTGGTTATAAATTACTTATGAGTACTTTTGTCATACCTTTTTGCATGGTGATGTAAAGGCCTTTTTTCTTCTACCTGTGGCCCTTGTTTCTGATTGTAGTCTATTTATTCGTTGTTGTGTCTGTCCCCCCAGTCTGTTCAGGGTAAATTGCTTTTCCTGTGCACTTCAGCTGAATGTAAGAAAGCAGACCTTCCTTTATGCAAGTGTCTTTCTATAAGCTTTTAGATTCCGAGATCAAAATTCATGTAATGCTGTCCAGTTGCTTACCCCAATATAAAACATTTGACTGCAAATTTCCCTGGTTTAAAATAAATATTACAGCCGTCTCTGGCCCAAAACTTCCTCAAATGTGAGAGGTAGTAGTATTATAGCTATCGTTATAAAGATGTAAATGTGGCAAGCTTGAAGAAGTAATAGCTTTTATTGAACCATACAATATTGGCAAGAAAAAAGGATGCATTTGGGTATGCAAGACCTTCTTAACATCTGGTATCTGAAAGCTTCTCTGTGTTTGTGTGGGGGTTTTTTTTGTTTGTTTGTTTGTTTTTTGTTTGGTTTTTTTTGTGTGTGTTTTTTTTGTTTTGTTTTTTTGTTTGTTTTTTGTTTTTTTGTCCCAGCAGTGTAACTCATTTTAAGACAATGTATTGTCCCTCCTTACAGTGTGTCTCTCACTTTAATACTTAGGGTATTCATTGTGAAGGAAAGTAACTTGTATCCTAATCATGAGAGCATTGTGTTACTGGCTGTTACTATTCCTAATTCTTTCATCTTACTGGTCTGATAATGTAAAAATTCAGGTAAGACTTACAAAGAAATACGGGGTTTGCTTGAAATGCAGCTGGAATCCTTCTATTAAGGGACATGTAATAATATGGGACTACACAGAATGCCAGGTCATTTTCTCAGAATTTGTTGCATCTTAAAAAAAGCTAGCTTTTTACTTAAACTTTAAATTGATTTTCTGATAATCTGAAGTGTATACACTTTTTGTTCCTAGGATAAATGCTGTATCAAATGCACAGGTGAGAGGAGACAGCTATAGTGACGGATGTTTAGGAAGAACAGGTAAATCGACTCTAAAAATCATGCTGAGTTGAAAGACTGATTATTGAGGTGTTAGGTTTTTTTCTAAGTGGTGGTTAAATAATCATGAGAAGCTAAGGAGTAGGAGATAACTACCTTCACAGAAGTTTCTTTACAAAATTAACACTTGGCGATAAGTACTGTCTGTTAAAAAGGTGAACTTAGAAAAATTTGACTTCTGTTTATCTTGAATACCTAAACTTTCCTCTGCACATTCTGTATAGCTGCTGGGAGAAATGAATTTCTGCATTGTGGTAGGCCATGGAGCAGATATTCCTTAAGAATATCTTATTTTAGAATCACAAACATTCTGTTTCCTCTGCATGTCACCTACTGTGTGCTGTCTGTGGACCTGTTGTCCTCTCTGCTTTCATTCATAATTCCCTTACTATTTCCCACTACATGGGATCCCAGCATCTGTTTTCATGTGATTTGTAGAGTGCCTCACCAGAAATCTGGTAGGATTTACTGATTTTTTTTTTTTTTAACTAGCATATGATGCTCTTTTTGTGTCATTCATAAATCATCTCAAGAGAATCTTTGCATAGAAATCTTTTTCCTTTGCCATGACTGAGCAGGTTGATTATTTTCAATGGCATCATCTTCCTTTTTCAGCAGGTAATGTCTAGCTATGGTAGACGTTGCCCATCTGAAAATACCTTTCTGAAGTAAACACAGGAAGCATTTGTTTAATGTACCCCATTGGAATGCCATCTTTTCCTCAGAAACACTATAGCTTGGCAAAGTACCTCATCATTAGTCCACTCCAAGTTGTCTTAAATGATGTTATAAGTATTCCCTACAGGTGAGGGGAGATTTCTGGTAGTTGTGTCTGCACACTGAGATATGGGAAATCCGGCTACTATGTGTTTTACTAGAGAAGGCAAATTTTGGTTTATCTTGTCCTTGATACAGGGTTTAACCCTTTCTCTTTGTGCCTTCAGCATGATAACATATTGTATCATAATAGAGTAGTAACTTGGATCATCTGTCACAATGGATAATAGTCTACATGGTTTTCAGAGGTTTTAATATTTCCTGCAGGTGCTCGTGTCTGGCTCTTCATTGGCTTTATGTTGATGTTTGGTTCACTTATTGCTTCAATGTGGATACTTTTTGGAGCATATGTTACACAGAGTAAGTTTCTTTATTTTCACATATAGAAAAGTACTTTTGCTGTCAGCCAAAAGGCAGAAAATCCAGAAGAATGGAAGTGTGTGGTCTGTTCTTGTCAGAGCCATATCATCTAGTTTTGTAGTCAGAGAATGATACTGTGAATAGTGTTTTAAATATACCTTCCAATACAGAAGAACTTAATATTTCCTGTGTTACTTACTTTGCAGACACTAATGTTTACCCTGGATTAGCAGTGTTTTTCCAAAATGCGTTGATATTTTTCAGGTAAGTTATCAGGGTAAATTTCCCTCCTTCCAAAGCAGTATATGACTTACCTGCTTCCATGCACCTTGGTACTCATGGAAAATAAGCTCTGAAAGCTGGAGGCTGACTCCAGGCTTGACCTTCCAAAATGTGGAGTTTTCTGCTCTCAGTGAAGAACCCCTCCATATGTCAATTCATTACCCACCCTGACCTTTACTTGAGGAGTGTGGCATGTAAGCCAAAGGGACATCTTGGGTCACTGGGTAAAGTGACATTGTACAGAGAGATGATGTGATATTGTTCATTGCATAAACTGATCCGATTTCTTAAAAACTATTTTTTTTAATCTGCTATTTTTTTCTACTTCCTTTGCTCCAGCACTTAGAAACAATGTTTTATTTGCCCCTTCTCAGCCCATGAGATGTTCTTCATTCCCCTCATGTTCCTGTTAGTCTAGCTCTTTCTGGTCTCACTGAATCTACAGCTCTAGAGTGTGGATGACCAAGGATATAGACAGTATTCTGGGTGAGATATTGTCAGTGTCTTTTGATAATGGCAATAATGCTTTCCTCTCTGTACTACAAATACCTTGGCATATATCCTAACAGCACTAGGAGGGTGAGGTCTGATTGCCTTTTTCCTGATTATTTCATACCCGTGGCTCAATTAGGTGATAACTGATACACCTAGATTTGTTTCTACTGGATGAGCTTTCTGTTAAGAGTAGTGGTAACTTTTTTTTCTAAGAGCATGATGGTACATTTTGTAACATTATACTTAAATCAATTTCTTTTACTTTGCTTAATATCATGGAGTATATAATATAATACTTCGAAACTATGTGTCTGTAATGACTCCTTTTATATGAATTTTATTAATTAATAAAAGACAATGAAATAATTAAATAATGTAAGTTCTGAGATCAGTTACTGAAAATGTTCACATAACCTCCTCATTTCCAAGTTCTTACCCACTTTAATTACCACGCTAACAATTTTCCATCTAGTACCCTATCAAATGCTTTGCAGCGAGCTAGACAGACTGGCACCACTGCGCTTCCCTGTTTGGAAAATCAGTATGTTCTTGCAGAAAATAGCAGTTCCTAAATCTCTTCTGTAGTCTTGCACATGATTGAAACGGGATACTGATGAAAGCAGTCTTTTGAGAATAGTTTCACCATGCCTGAAATCTTTGGTCATATTTCAGTAGTTTGATGAACTTATTTCTGAAGCTGCTCTTTTTTTCTGAAAGTGTCTTTTCTTAGTTTCTGTTGTACTCTGTATGTAGATACATTTTAGGTTTATTTGTTTTCTTCTGTCATCTAAAATTTGTTTTCTAGGTATGAACTATGAGACAAATTACGACCTTTTTATTTTTTTAAAAAAAAGTCTTTGTTTTTTATCCTGCCACGCATTTCAGGCAGTAACATCGATAAATCCATCCATTGCTGTAGACTCCTTTCTCAGACCAGAACTGGGTCAATCAGCGATGACCTTCTCAGTGTCCTTAGCCAAAACTTTTGTTCCAATTCAATCAGATTCTCTTCCATCAGTGTTGTTCCATAGTGTCTGTATTCCCCAAACCATGTGTCTTGGACCAGGACTTGCATTTCAGCCCTGGTTGTTACCCCACCAGTGTTTTTGCTTAGTTTAATGTGCTGTATTAGTAGCTCTCTTCTCTAGTTAATTGCCCAGGTGTCTAGCTTGTTTTACCTATCGCTTGTTGTTCTTAGTGTCAGCATTTCTCATTTCCTTCTCTCTTCATTCTCTTATGATTTAGTATGACTGTGCCCTTCTTTACCACCCATTTGTTGGCTATAAGAAAAAAATAATTTAAAGTGAAGGAAATCATGCTTGATTTTGTTCCCTCAATGTTTATTTTTCTGATTCATGACAATATGTAATTGCATCCAACCTTATAAAAGGAATTTTGGAATTCAACTTGCAATTTGGATCTCACTTATCCACCACAGAATCAACATTCTTTCTGATTTGCTTGTAAAAAAATTTAATTGCTTAGATTCTATCCTAGCCTGGTGCATTATGTTCAGCTGATTGCCAGATGCCAGGATGAGACTTGCTGCTCTGTAACTCTGTGGGTCTGTCCTACAATCTCTTAAATACCAAACTTTTTTTTTCCTTCAGAAGGGCAGCTGCTTTTACTGTGAGACTGGCTATTTTTTTATTTGCACGGTTGCTTTAGCTGGTTCTCATAGTTTTAGCAACGCATAGTAAATGAAACAGAAGTACAAAAACCAAATAGTGACTTGAATAAAAGTTAAGGTTACTGGAGGGATATTATTTGCAGTGTAGACAATGTAAGATTATAAGGACACTATTAAAATTACCTTTTCCACCTTATGTATGGTCTGATTTTTTTTTTTCTTATTTTTTCCCTTTAGTACTCTGATCTACAAGTTTGGAAGAACAGAAGAGTTATGGGGATGAGAGATCACGTGTAGCATTGTCTATTCCATAGTTGCTATGTCGTACTATGTATGTAGATATATTTACATTTATTTGTTCTTGTTTTGCTTTCTAAATTGTGTGAACTGAGACAGATTACAGTTTCTGTAATAAGCTCCCTCTTTTCACAGGACAGATTTGTGAATATGTACATATGACTGTATATATCTTTAAAAAGGGAATGTCAAGCTTTCTTTCTGAAATCTTCAGGCTTATTTCTTCAAATACATGGGTTTCCATCAACTCCTAAGACTTGATCTTCCAAACTTTCACATGTGTCGGAGACTTCAGTGGAACTATTAGGGAACAAGCAGGATAACCACTTTTACAGGGTACGGGCTTTATTACTTTGATGCCTAGGTGAGCTAGAGCCGATTTTGCCGGGGCTGCCAGCAAGGGCTGTGTGTAACCTGACGGAGTGGTCAGCGTACGGAGGTGACCCGGCTAAGCCTGTGTTTAATGAGGGTAAATTCTATTCTATGCTGAGATAAGAGCTGATTTTAAGAATTTTTTACAACTGTTCAGAAAAATATAAAGTAGCTATTATTTTTTTGTAAAAGGTTACGGGTTTTTAAACAAGGCCCTACGTTAAGTAGTTTCTGCATGGTAAAGCAACCTGTTCTTGAATTCTGATTGCTATAGCACAAATGACATTTGGTAGCACCACAGTCCTCTGAGTTAGTTTCATGCTGTTCAGTTTAATAGATACCAATTAGTATTTAATGCATTTACTGATATTAGAATAAAAAAAACAACCCTGATGCCAGTCATACTTAAGGAATATAAAGAAAAAATGAGAGTCAGACTAACATCTTTAAAATTATGCTAGTGTAACTTTCTTCAGGGGAACCTTTTTGCGCTGCTAAATGAACAGTTATCCTGCTACCTACTACCTTTTCTATTTAAAAGACAAAGCATTTCAAGTGGGGATATAATAGAAGTATTTATTGCTATCAACCTTACCTTGAAATAATTGTCAGGTTTAAGACTGCTGTTTGCCCCAGTTAAAATGTATTTATCTATCTCCTAAAATTCATGGGCACTTTATGGGAATGCTTCCATTATTAAAATCCAGTTTCTTCTGGTGGAGTATACAGAAAAGGAGAACAATGATGTTTTATAGCTTTGGACTGATCTTGTGTATTCATCTTGCTGTTGGTGACCTCCTTACCTTATAAATTCTATGTGTTTTTAAAGCGTTTGAAACTACCTTGTGTCTAAGAGCTTTTATAACTTTCCATGTATCATCAAGATCACTGACCAAATGGTATTAAACTGCAGAATGTAACTTCTGTGCATGGTTCCTGCGTACTGTTAGTCATCTAATGGCTCCCTTGTGGGAATCTCTCCAGTGGACAGAATATGAAGCAAATACTGCAGCTGAAATTGTGCTACTGGCTAGACTAACTTCATCCTGATGTCACCATCCCGTAGAGACTTGTGATACATTCACTGGTGTTAATCATAGCTTTGTACTTCAGTTGTCTGGTTGCGATTTCAGAAAATGGCAATAAACTTTATCTTACCTTCTCAAAATTGCGAACTTCACAAGGTAATTGTACAGTAGTACTCTACTTTGTAGCTCAAGTAGTACTGACCTTTAAGCAAGTCTTATACCAGGTAGTAAGTAAAACCAAGGTTTTTGTTTTCAGGTCTGTCAGGCTGTTGCTTAGAAGCTTGGGGCTATTTGTTGGCTTTTTCACTGAGAAACAAGAGTGGCCTACAACTAATCACACATACAGCATCTTGCACCTGACACTTGAAGAACAAAGCTAAGTGTTTGGAAGAACTCTTCCAGTGTGCTTTAATGCAAGTTCCCTGTTTTAAAAAAAAAAAGCTCTTGCCCTGCTGTTAAGATAACTTCTTTCTGAGGTTACCTGTACTTTCTACCAGAAGTTTGCTTTCTTGCAAGTATTTCCTGGCCATCCCTTCTGATTTTAGAGAACTGGGATGGTCATGCTCTCTATACAGCTGCAAAGAGGAGAAGAGAGACAGCTTTGAGGATGTGTCTTTTCTGGTATCCTAAGCTGAAAATGGGCATATCCCAAGGCCTGCTTTTATGCTGCAGGCAGTTCCAGCACAGGTGGCTAGGGAGAGCTTGTTTTAGGTAAGGCCTTGGCCTGCTACCAGTGGCAGCTGTGAAGATAACCCTTGAATTACTCTTAAGAAAAGGTTTCTTTGGCCTATTTGCATAACTGTAAGAAATACCTAGTAACAACTATCTCTAACAGAAGTCTAGCACAGGGCTTATTTAGAAAAGTGTAAGCTGTAATGTGGAATACTCACAGGAGCTACTTTAAACACCTCATCCATGTCCTCTGTTATGCATCTAGGTGGTTCCTTTTGGTTCTTCATTTGTTGACAGCACAGTGTATATATAAAGAACACAGATGAACCCAAAAGCAGATATTACGCAGCTTGTGGCTGACTTGAAAATTCTTACCAGATTTGAAGTATGACTAAGTCTTCAGGGAACTACACTGTCTTGGCATATTGCTTAATCAGAAGCGATTAGATTAGTTCTTTGAGGAAACAACCTCATGAAGCTTTTGGGAAAAATGTTACTAATTTTTCATCTTAGTCTTGTGGATTCCTGAAAGGGGTGGAACAGCATTACCTCAAATAACCCCCAGCTGTCACAGTGACCAGGTTCATTAACAGACCTAAGTAACTCAAGTCATTTGCAAATAAACAAGCATATTTTTCTTAAACAACTTGTATCAAACCCAGGAAACGTGGTTTATTCGTTCTTTGTGCTTTATTAAGACACCTTCTAGACCCCACAGGCTGGTGATGTGAGATTTAAGCAGAAGACAACAATTTAAGGGACTCAAAACACAACCCTCAGTCAACTTTTAGCCATTTGCAGGACTAATCTGATAGCCAGCAAGAGATTTTAGTGTCTGATAACTACTGATATAGGATATATAAATTCTGAGCAAAATTACTTTAAAGAAAGAAGTTTGTTTTGCTATGAAGAATGATTGTTTTGCTGCAGGAGCAGAAGATTAATGCTTCTCATGAATGTGGCAGGAGGCACAGGTTCATGCTGAGGAGAGTAAAGTACTATAAAATTTCTTTTTAGACTGCCATTTTTATCTGGAGGGAAGAAGCTGCCACAGAAGACTGCATGTGCTTAAAATGATTCAGAAAAGCATGCCGGGCTGGGTCTAATAGACCTTGAGTGCTAACATAGACTTCACAGATAAGGCAACAAAACAAAAACCACTATAAAAGCAATTCATGGTGCAATTACTCACTCACTGGAAAAATTCTAGGTTGTACTACATCCTACCATAAAGTGCCTTTATAGCTCAAAACTTAATTTCAAACTGGAATCTTCACTATGACATTTGTTAATATAAGCATTTTATAACCACCTGTCTGTCTTCAGGCAATTATTTAGTGTTCATTCCCCTTTCACATTCCACCTGTGAGGTCTCTTTGGCAGAACAGAGTCCCTGCTGCAGCACAGCAGAAGCCACTTAAACAAAGGCTCAAGGTCCACACTATTCCTCAGGGAGCAACATCTCACTCGGGCTTTGTAGGCAGCCGCATTTTGTCCAGAGCTCTTTGTCTGTCCTGCCAGTAGCCACACATGCTGCCCCTGGGCAGGAGGCTCTGCAAAGACTTGGTACAGGCATCCTCACTAGGGTGCCGCTTAAGTTACTTCACTGTCGCTGGAAATGCTGTGTGAATGAGCTTGGCCATCCAAACTGCTGCCACAGGCTTGGCTTCCTTCTCCACAAAATACCACGGATGAGGAATCACGGGGATCCTCCTCGGCGTAATTGTCGAACAGCTCTAAGACAGGCATGCTAGGGTCCTTCAAATACTGGAGAAAGCCAGAAACAACAGTTTAGACATCTATCCACAGATGCATTGGAAGTTACAGAGACAGGGCAGGTACCACCATCTACGGGCACAGCAAGTTGCTTCAGAGCAGAATTCACAGCAAGAGCTGCTAAATGTATATTCTATTCTGGATTTCCTTGAAACTACATTGAACAAGGAGAAAATTAAAAATACCTTATTTCTGTGGGGGGAAAAAAAAATTACAAAAATCAATCATGCAAACCTCCATTTAAGTAGGTTAAAGCAGCCTGAATTTCCTTTTTTTTTTTAAACAAATTTTCACAGAATCACAGAATCATGAAGGTTGGAAAAGACCTTTAGGATCATCAAGTCCAACCACCAACCCAACACCACCATACCCACTAAACTATGTCCTGAAGTGCCACGTCTACATGTTTTTTGAACACTTCCAGCAACGGTGACTCCACCACCTCCCTGGGCAGCTTGTTCCCATGCTTGACCACTCTTTCAGTAAAGAAAATTTTCCTAATACCCAGTCTAAACCTCCCCTGGTGCAATTTGAGGCCATTTCCTCTTTTCATGTCAGTTCATGCAAATTCCTACCAGTTAAGAACAAATCACAGAAGAACACACTTCTTTATTACAGTATTGGGGACATAACCTCCAACTGCAGGACTCTAGCAACTGACAGATTGTCTAAAGCACTGATGGAGAAAATGAGATCTAAGATTCTGGTTTGTTCAGTGTCAGGCAAGTCCAATTGCCCCTTTATTGTTACGAGAAAACTCTAGTGGCATTCTTCTCTGACTTCCCCTCTGCTCTCCCTTCCTCCAAAATCATGCATTCATTGTAAAGCTGATTGACAACTTAATCAAAGAAAGGAGCATTAGAAGAAAAACACAGGCCAGAGAAAATGCTTTCTGTTCCTCCTGCCACTCCCAGATACTCTCCTTATCATTAAGCTGATGTTGTGTTTCGCAGGGAATTGGAGCCATTTACCACTTCACGTACTGAACAAAAAAATCCAAAACCTGCCACTGAACACACTTTCCCTGATTTAAAAAATGGTTAAAATAAATGTCTGGAACACAGACACCTTCACATTGTTAAAAGACTGATGTAGCTTGTAGTTTTACCCGAAAGCTTGTTCTGTACTGTAGGAGGTGCCAGGAGCTGGCTGAGACAGGACCACAGCTCAAGTCACATCTATCATGGGACAAAATGAACCTTAGTTTCAATTAAGGCACCACTTCCTCTGTAATCACAGCAAGGCCAACGAGCAACAGGATTATTTTTTCAGGTGTATTAAAAACAAATGTTTCATATGGGAACCTCAAATACATCCACTTTAGCAAATTCAAGACATAAATGAGCCTTGGTTTGGATTTGCTATGTGAAGGTGTTTCTGCAGTAAAACTGCTCCCTGTAACTCAAATGCTGGAAGCAGAGATTCTTCTGCAAAGCAGGGAAATCTGTGATTTTTCTCAAAATCTAGAAGAATACATATGAAACTGCCTTAAAGAATCAGTATAGAATACTGATAGAAAGTGTTTTAAGAGGAGAAGCCTCAGGCTGGTTGATCCCTTTTAGAAATACATATTTTAAAAACTCTGCACATTTACTGATTTTCCTTAATTTCTTATCAGTGTTTTGCCCAAAACCAGGCTCACCGTTGTTCAAGAGTATCTACTTTTGCTGCATATTTTCCAGATTAATACAATTACTCCAGAACACATGATGATAGACTCTATTCTTGCAAGCCCTTGGCATGAAATGCTGCACTATTTTAGTACACTGTACAAAGATTTTTTTTTTTTCCCCTCCACGAGATACACTTTCCTGGGTATGCGATACAGCTGTCTCCACTGAGCTCCCATGAAATAGTAGCTAAGGCAGCAAGAAGAGAGAAAATTATGTATTCAGGACTCTGCTGAAAGCCTGGGTTCAGTCACCCACACTTCTATAAATTTAGAAAAAACAGCTCCACAATCACAGAGCTACCACAGTACAATGGACTACTCTGGCACACAGACACAAACAAAGAAATACACCTCACAGAACTGCAAACAAATACAAGCTTTTATAAATACGGAATGTATGCTGAACAAGAACTTTTCAATCAAGAACTGCTTAAAAGACTACTTACTGTTTAAATACTAAAAAGAGGAAGATGAACAGGACTGAAACAAGCACATTTAGTACAGAAATGTGTGAGCTACAAGGAGGAGAAAAGTCCCAGGATGACTTCTTCATCTGAGTATTGCAAAAACTACAGGAAAAAGAAAAAAAAAAAAAAAAAAGAAAAAGCCCAAGAACTTTCCCCTAGGTAGTCCTTCGTCTTCAAGACAGTCCTTGCTCTTAAAACCATCAGTGCTCACTTTTCCATATTTGATTTCTAATTAGAGACTTAGGTCCCAAGTAAATGTTCTGCAGCACACAAAGCTTTTTGCTTACAGCGTGCAACTGTTTCAGGCCTGATGACTTCGGTAAGCCAAGAAAGGGGTAGACAAGGGATAGTCAAGGAACAGGGAATCTTACTCCAGTTTCATAACAGGATTATAGCAGCATTTGTATCTTAGTGCAGAAAAAAAAATTAATTCCGTTGAGTAAAAGAGCAATAAAGTAGGAGTTGATTGATAAATGAGAAAAGTAACAATTTACACTAAGTCAACAATTATTTATATCTATTTCTGTTACAGAACAGCTAGCTTCATTCATATTCACTCCAAGATTATTGCTGTCTTTACCGGGGGAGGGGAGCAGGGGCAAGAAAATAAGATGTCTACACTTACCTCTTCAAAGTGTGATGGGATTTCTAAAGGTGGCCGAGACCAGTATTTTATTGTTTTGTGGTGTCTCCACAGAAGAAACAAACCAACTGTTACCAGATTTACAAAAAGTAACACCAACAAAAATATTAGTATAATATATCCAGCCCTGGTTGCCTCTGAAAAAGAAAAATAAAAAAACATGGGAAAACCACCATATACATATGGTAGGTTCATATTTATACATCATCAAGTGTAAAACAATATACAGCAAGCTACAAGTTACTATACTTGGTAATCAAAGCTTAATTTCCAAGGCTAAGGTCACAACCCTACTATAGATGCACTCTACAACACCTGTGTTCAGAAGTAGCTTGTTTCGCAATTCCACATGGAAGTCACCAGCTCCCAAGAGCTTCTGGCCCTCAATCACACAGCCCAGGGCAAGCTTCTCCTTGACACACTTGCAGGGCAAATGCAGAGCTGGAGAAATCACTGCTGGCGGGCAGAGGGCAGGCAGGGGAATGCCATCTGTCCTTCCACCCTCAAGTTGTCAGCAAGGGCCATTAATGCCAGGGGCTTCTCTTTCAGAGCATATGCCTCCCTTCAGCAAAGGGAGCATCACAGCCTCCAACGCCTCAGCTCTGAGGCTTGCAATCAAGCACTCGGTCAATACCAGCCGGGAGCTCAGCTCCTACGGGCTTCAGAAACTGCATAAGCAGGTTTCATCTACATGTCTTCCAGTGTTCAAAGCACACTGAAGATCAGTTGTGCCTGTGTGTTGGTGGTTGCACGGCGAGATTGAAGAGAGGGGCAACCCTGTTACACCCCCTCCTCCCCTCACCCTCTCTCTTCTCTCGTACAAAAACTACGCAGCTTGAAATGGCAGAGAAGGAAGCAGGTCAAAGAGGAGAGGGACATCCCTGTCCTGCAGAAGGCAGTAGCTGAGGGAGAGGATTTACAAGAGTAACACCATCTCCTTCATCACAGACTTCCTCTAAAGACCACGTATTTGTATTTTCTTTCTTTGCATGTTTCTAGAAAGTAATACCCATAGCAGTACTTATGAAGGAAAAGGACACGGGAAA
>NW_010565682.1:21813-29588 GCF_000687285.1 Phaethon lepturus
TATCGACTGAAAAAAATTCCTCATTATTTTGCTGTTAATGACAATTGTGAACCACTGTCAGTGGTGCTCTCTTAGCACTCCTGACAAATACGGGTATGTCAGTGATCAGTTACATGATCTAAGACTCATGTTCTACACTCATCCCATTATATACAAAAAGTAACAAAATCAGATTTATACCACTGACTGTAGTTCTGTAACACTCTGGGACACTTTGCAGTCCAAGTAAATGGAGACCAGAATGCATCATCAATTTTACTTGAATTCTAAAACAATAAAGTGTCAATTCCTTTAGATTTTCAATTTTGAATAGTGTATTGCTCGTCTTTGTCTCCTGTTTAAAAGACAAAAATATATAGGTGTTACTGTAAAAACCAGACCTGTCTTCAACACAAATTCCCTCCCCATATTTAAGTTTCTCATTCTAAAAGCAGAGATTTTATTTTTTGTAATTCAGCTTTCCCAAACAAGAGAAGCAGTGAAATATATTTCAACTTTCGTACATGAATGCATTTGAAATTTCATTATTTTTAAATCAAATTAAGCCTGACCATTTAAAAACCATCTATAAGGGAACGAACAGCAGAGGCATGGAAACTGATGCAAGGTCTCATTTCATCCACAATATGCTGCTGGAGGCTTTGACGCAGCTTCTCTAAGAGCTCAGGCAGCAAGCGCAATGTGGGAAGGGGAGGGAGAAACAGGCCATGAGAAGTGCCTCCACCACCAGAGGTGGCTGAAGGAAGTGTAGTTCAGTGAAGAGCTTCCACCATCTCAGCTCCTTCTGCTGAAGAGGAAAGCAGCTGACAAGCAGCGCAAAGCCTCCACACGGCCACCACAGTCTTTTCGGAATTTTTAAGCTATAAGGGGCTAAGATAACAGCCTCGGTGAAGCCTACAGAAGCATACAGGAGTGACTTCTTGCCTGAATCTCAAACATGGAGGTATTTTATGTGTGAAAGAAAAATACATGTTGGTGCAATACAGGAAGGAAATGGAGGCGTTTCAGATATAGCAACATCTTTGGAGCAAAAGGGTTTTAAAATAAATTATTTTTTTTTCTGCTTCTGTTTTTTAAACACTTGACTTCAGAATGACATTCTGTTGAATCTTCTTCCTCTTCTGTTTTTGTTTTTTTTTTTTTTTTAAGTGTAACTTAATCCCTCCCCTGCAATGCTGGCCTGTCAAGAACACAGTTAGCAGGGCCCCAGATAGCAGCATAAGCACACAACTAGACCAACACCTCTAAGTCTCAATACAAACAGGGACAGCTCATCCCAGCTGTGTCCAGCACATTTCTAATAACTCTGCCTTTCTCTGCCTGAGGAACAGGCAGTTATCAGGCCAAAGCAGCCTGTTACTGAAGCTGCCAGTACAAACAAGCCCAGCACAGGAAAGGAGGAAGGATATTTCAGACTCTTCCAAATTGCCTAAGCAACCTTCGGAATCTAAACGCCATTTTAAAGCTACCTTTGACACTTTGTGGATTCTCTCTCTTGATCTGCAATGTGATTTAACCTTTGGAGAGTTATATGGAGGAAGAAAGATGTTTTTGAAAGTTTCGTAATACATGCAATACTTGTGCCAAGAGCAAATTAACTTTTTTTCAAGACACCAACTGGTGACCTTCACTGCTAGAGAAAAAAAAGTGACCTTCGTTTTCTTCCTTCGTTTCTGCTGTTTTGCCAAGAGACACTGACTCATATCTCTTAGTCACAAAGGCATCATGAACAAAATTAATTAGAGAGAATTCTTACTTTTTTAGTAGTACTTGTTGCATTCTCCCAGTAGGACACATGATACTCAAGAACATCACCTGTTTCAGATCCAAAAGGGGGTGAGACACTCATGAGAAGCGAGTCAGAGCTCACAATCACGCTGTTCAGTTTAGGGGGCCCTACAGTAGCTGAAAACAAACGCAGAAAAAGCAGTGAACCTCTGGGATGCGGAACAGTTCATCATACTGTCTCCAGCTTTAATTAGATACTCTCAGCAAACATGCTAAATATTAACAGCTTTTTCCTCAAGAAAGGGAATACAACATTTTCTCGTCTACTTAATACATTTAAGATATCTACTTTATTACAGTTCTAAGGAAAAAGACTTGAAAGCATAAGTGAAACTAGACAATTCCTGTTAGCTTTCCCTGGAAATTCAGTAAATAATCACTAGAATGTATCTGAATTTCCCTACCTTCAAATAGCCAGCGACATACTCCGTGTTCTCTAAAAAACACACTGTTTGGGTCAATAGATTGGAAGAGGCATAACTAGTTTCTCCCTCCTTGCTTTGATGTCTCCATTTGTCCTATAGGGTAAAGATAATGACTTCGTTTTGTGAATCAGAAGACTATCACACGTGTGTGATCACAGGTCATATATGGTCATTAGTCATTTATGTGTTGTATCTTGACTTCTTCCACCAGTTAAGCTTATCAGCATTTGTAAAGCACTCCAAGATCTCAAAAAACCCACTCAAATAATCAGAGTAGTTAGCAGCTGCTATTAACAGTAAAAGTCAATCCTTGCATGCAACCATTGCTTATTGTATCTCCAAAAACCAAGCAGAACCTGCTCTGTCCACTGTTACTTTAAACAAAACTGGCACCCATGATCTTTATATTGGTGGAGAAATTTCAGTTTCTTTCTACTTTCTGTTGCTGTACAACTGTAAATGTCTTATTGTGTACCCTCACAAATTCCAGAAGCTCCCCTCTCGAGTGGGACTGAACCAACCATTAAAGGAAGAGAACGCAACAGAGTAGCTCATGGTCTTGGCGTGTAGGAACTGACCTTGAGGGCAGTCACATGAGAATGATCACATAATGTTCCTCTTGCTCGCCCAAGGAACAGACACACAAACATCTCTCTCACACCAAGCCTCTGCTTTGTCTTGTACTCCTGTTAGCCCAGTGCTTTCCTAACCCCCAAAGGCTCCCACTCTTAAATAATGCTGCGTCACAAGCTATGGACACGTCAGTTGTAAACTTCAATGCAGGACTTGGGCAATTCCTCACCCCCACACTCTTTACTACTAGAGAAAATCCAAGATTTAGAACTGAACATCGGGGAAAGTATCATACTCTTTGCAGCATGGACCACCACTGCTCCTCACAAGGTATGGGAGAACTTGAACTAAAGAGTTAATAAATCTATTCCTCTGTTTCATTATCATTTCAGAGGTATTTTTAAACTCAACGTTTACTTTCTTCTAATCCTGAAACCAATCACAGCAAGGCAAAGAGCAGATCTTGTAAAGAACAACAACACGCTCATTCTAACATTCAACTGATTTAAAGTGTGCCCTTGACCCCTCTACATTATAGTAAGGACAGTTTATATTTATTAGAAAAGGGATCTGTTCAATAGAAACAGGTAGTTTGTACTCAGACTACCACAAATCAACGGAGTGTATGTGTGCATGTAGCAGTGGTAAGTGGGAAAATAAGAAAATGAAAAACTAAGAATATATGTCATAGCTCTTATAAGGCTCAACTACCCAAGGAAACTCATCTGTTTCTCTTTCGATACCTGTTGAAAGAGCGTACTGCTAACCCCACTACAAAAGGACTAAGTAGTATGAAATTCCTAGTGATGCACTGAGGCTTCGTAGTCTTTGTTAACCAAACACCTACAATTCTCTCACATGGCTGTTGTACATAATAAAGACAAAAAAGGTCTAGAACAGACACACTTTTTTCCAAAGAAATTTCCTTTGAGAGAGAGAGAGACTGAAATCATAAAGAGCACTTACTGTTTCTCTCTGCCACAAATGGATCTGTTTCCACCCAGTCAGAAGTCACTTGCCCTAGCTCAGCCCTCACGCGCAAAACAACAGTCCAGCGCCGCTCCCTAAGTGACGAGGGGAAACTGCATTCAGTCTGGGCAATACGGGTGCAGTTCATCTCATCCCACTCGTTAAAGGCCCCTCTGCAATGCAAAACAAAGGACAAAAAGCATCAGCAGAACAGTGCAACTACCTAAGTTACAATCCCTCCCACCTGGACAATTTTTTGTAACTAAACTACCGCTTTTATGCAGGTTTAATTCTACAAGTCCTTTCAGCACCTCCATCTCCCCAGTATCTGGGAAAAATTAAAATTAGTGAGAGAGAATTTGGTAAGGCTGAAATTATACAGGAAACTATGCTGTTCAATCTTTTATCAGTTTAGTGGACATATCACAGACTAAGAGACTGTCAGTCTTCAGAAACTGCTTTTGGATATACATAAAAGCATCTGTAATAGACAACTCATTCTTTTATTTCTGTGTTTATTCATTTTTAGGTTTTTGGAGGGGTGTTTTTTTTTCTTAATTGTGTTGCTGGATTAGAGCAAAATTAGTTTGATTGTTTTTAGAACTATTTACTTACGTTTTAAAATGGACTGTATATGACACCAAGCCTCCATCCACTTCAACAGGAGACCACTTCAGCAAACTATGGAAGTTATAGGAATAAATCATCACATCCTTTGGTGCCGGTAAATGGGGAGAAAATTCTAAAGTAAGAAGAGGAATAAAAATAATTATTGAAACATTCAAGTACACAGAAACTAACGTTTGGTCTCCAAAGTCCACCACCATATATTATTACATTTTCACTGCTTTGCAAGCAAAACCATTCCTCCTCCTCATACCATTTCTAGGTGCACTACTACCAATATATTTAAATCCCTGCTATCCCCAAAGCACCTAACTGCAACTTCCTGCTTTTATTTATTCCATACAGAACACAGCACTGAAAGTACCGAGCCCAGCACAAAACAACAAACCCCACCCAGGTGCCCCACGAAGCTATAAATTAAGGTCCACTGCCACTTGTTATTACAAAAGTTCATCTATTTCAATTGTCTGCATCTCACATTTTACCATGTTAACAACTCAGAACACATTTTTCCGGACCATCTGCCTCCTGGTAATTTGTTTGAAAATGCTGAGTTCACTTCACTGAAACTTTCCAGAAAAACAGGTGAAAAAAAACCTTCTCATACTTAAAATATTCACAAACACATAGCGCACCAGTCCACTCGCAAGCCTAAAGTTTTGTCAGTTTTGAAAACGATTCCACAACATAGAAAAGGACAGAAACCTCTGTTAGAGGTGTGCCTTCTGCTAGTAGGAATGGTGACACTATGAACTTCTGGGGGTGAACGAAGACTGCAAGCGCTTTTGAGAAGCTTGTCAGGCAGCGAGCAACATGGAAGCGGAGAGCAAACAGTTGTGTCCCTAGTACAGGAGAAGAGCCACTTCCCTGCTGGCCCAAGCAGAGTGGAGGAGGAAGCCTTCTGTTGAGACTGGAGCAGGGCCACAGGCCAGGCACTGAGCTGGGGGCAGAGGGGTAGAAAAGCCAAGTGGAGGGAAGGCAGCCGAGCAAAAGGCAGAGAACGAAGGCCTGGGGGAAATGGGGGCGGGTGAAGTAAAGAAAGGCAAACAAGCAGGGTAGCAGCTGGAGGGAGATGTTAGCTGGCAAACAGGGCAAAACAGCAGGCTGGAGAACCAAAACACACTGAAAGGCAAGGAGACCAAGGACAAGGAATTGGGATAGCCAAAAGAAAGAGACAAAGATTACCACAAGCAGGCTGACACGAGGAAGACAGGAAAACACAGTTATCAAACGCCTTTAAAACCAGAAAAGCCTCACAACTTTAACCACAGCACTTGCAGTCACTCAGGCTGGCAGGGCCCTTGGAGGTCTCCAGTCCAAGCTCTTGCCCGAGCAGGGCCAGCTCTGGCATCAGGCCAGCCTGCTCGGGGCTTCCTCCAGGCAGGTCCTGAAACCTCCAAGGACAGAGCCTGCACATCCTTGCTGGGCAACAGCTTCACTGCCTACCTGTCCAAAGAGGAAGAAAGGTTTTCCTACCACACTTGACAAGTATTTGTCCATGTAGTGATCCCTTACGCCATTAAACATACTGGGTCAATAGGTCCTAAGCTCAAAGATGACCGTGATATGACATTGCATGCGATAAAATTTCCATTTTTTGTTCTTAAGACAATAGTCTCCTAAGATACTGTTTGTTTATTTTTACATAAATAAGATCAGAAGATCAAGCACTTAAGCTAAATTCCAGCCCTGGCCTTCTTTGGGAATACGGGGATAGAGTTTTTTCTTTTCGATTTCTACATCTGTGTTTTGTTACACAGCACCAGACAGCACACTGATGCTGACAGTGCTGTCTTTCAGAACAGATGTCATGACAGGCTCTTAAATCATCCATGTACAGGAAAGAGACAACACGAAGCTTCATAAAGTTGCCTTAAACCCTAAGTCCAAAATACAAAATAACTATTTAAGCTTTCAAAATTTTAATTAGGTATGATACTAATTTCTTAGCCGTAACTTTTGAGTAGTGCTTTTCAGTTTCACACATTGCCATAGGTTACGGATGGATCCTTCAGCATTGCAAACCTGTTTGAGATTCCTTACAGTTACAAACACTACCTAAACTATTAATTACTCACGTATTTTAAAGGTCGCTAAGTAACCTTTTCTTCATTCTTTCTTGCACTCTCACTGCTGGTCTGGCATGTGGCAAGGTATCTCACACCATCAGTAATCTGTGCACTCAGACATCCGATACAAACTAATTTTACAAAATTCAAGCAAGCTGTCAGAATGAAACACAAGCACTAGCTTTTTTTTTCCTCTCCCTCTTAAAAAAAAAAAAGCAAAAAGAAAAAACAATGAAGGACGAGGCCAGCTGGTTCATCTTCTCCTCAATCCGGACTGCCTTAACAGCTTCAAAAACACTGAAGAAGTTATCAAATCTACGGCTCTGTAGTTGAACATCAGGGTGTTGCGTGCCACAAGGCACTTAGTACTGCACCGAGGAGCTGGTTTTGTAGCATACCGAGGGAACACATTTGTATTTAGGTTAGATATCTTAACTTGACTTAACTTAAATTTCTGAAATCACACACTGAGCTCCTTAATGATCTTTAGTTTGCATGACCCAAAGTAACAAAATGCACACTTGAGAAAAAAGCACCTACATATACAAGCACTCTAGAAAAACCCGAACTACCTTAGCCAGGGACAGGCAGAAATGTCTTGTCCTTTCTCTCCATCTGGAAGACGGTCTCTCTGAACCAGTTCTTTTAAAGCATCTGCGAAACAATGCTCAGATTGCTTTTTCCTGATGCAGAGACTTCCTGACTCTTCAAGCCTCAGGTCAAAGCTTTCACATAGCAGAGTGTAAAGCCACAAGTTACAATGAGTGAAAGCAGCTCAGCTTGGCCTAGCCATCAGTTTCACAGCCTCTGTGTCTGCTGCTGCAAGATTCCTGATCCCTTCCCCTGCATCAGCCTTAGAACACATCATTTTGTGAAATGGCAAAAAATAAGTCTGGGGTGTTTTGGATGGACTTTTGCTGTTCTAGTGTACCAAACTGGCTTCTCATATTGTCAGACCACCATCAAAGCCTGCAAAAGTTGAACAGCAGAAGTGTGTGGCCAGGTGGGGACAGGTGACAACAGCTGGCTATTCTCTCAGCTCAGGTTTTAACATGTAGCATTTCCTTTTGCATCAGAAGAAGTGCAACGCACCATGCCTACGAGAAGGAGCACAGAGGGGAAGGAGGCCCTAAACACAAGCAGAACACCAGAACAGCTCCCTGGGAAATCCCACTGCTGCCGGGTCTCCCCAGCTCGCCTCAAGCCACCCACGGCATTTGGACTCCCGAGCCCAGCCACAGACTGCAGGCCTGGAAATGGAAGCTGCCCCCAAACAGCCGGAGAGCCCCATGGGGCTCACCAGTCACAGGCTGGCCAGCCATGC
>NW_010565682.1:29619-29873 GCF_000687285.1 Phaethon lepturus
GATGAACACGAGAAAACATGACGGCAGATGTGCTGAATTCACATGAGGTACCCTCATGCCTGAGTAAGGGCTGCGCTGTATGTATGAAGTCTGCATATGTCTTGTGCATTCAAGACATGTCACAGCAGCTTTTCCATACCTGAAGCCAGGATTATACTCGTGAGCTGTAGCTCAGACTCGACCTGAGGAGCAAAGCCTCCCCCCCCTTACGGCAAAGCATTTACATGGAAGTCTAAAGCCAATCCTACCTAAAC
>NW_010565683.1:0-17792 GCF_000687285.1 Phaethon lepturus
TGAGGGGAGACCTTATCGCTCCCTACAACTGTCTGAAAGGGGGTTTGGTGAGTTGGGTGTTGGTCTCTTCTCCCAGGTAACTAGCAATAAGAGAAGAGGAAATGGCCTCAAGTTGCTCCAGGGGAGGTTTAGATTGGATATTAGGAAAAATGTCTTTATGGAGAGAGTGGTCAAGCATTGGAACAGGCTGCCCAGGGAGGTGATGGAGTCACCATCACTGGAAGCGTTCAAAAAACATGTGGATGTGGCACTTCGGGACCTGGTTTAGTGGGCATGGTGGTGTTGGGTTGATGGTTGGACTTGATGATCTCAAAGGTCTTTTCCAACCTTAATTACTCTGTGTGATTATGTGTGATTCTGTGTGATACCTCAAGCCTTTCTTCAACACACTCCATTGCACATTGTTCTTTACACATGTGCAAAACGCCTCACTCTATCTCATGCACATCTCACAAACAGGGAGCTTTTCCACTTTTCTACCTGTAGCCTGTCTGACTTCCTCAGCAGAGGTGATATTGGTATGGCTTGTGCATTTTTCTTTCCAGGTGTAGGCTGCATGGCCAGATCATGTTTCT
Organism: Phaethon lepturus; assembly: GCF_000687285.1. Taxonomy (NCBI): domain Eukaryota; kingdom Metazoa; phylum Chordata; class Aves; order Phaethontiformes; family Phaethontidae; genus Phaethon; species Phaethon lepturus. Next base: position 576 of record NW_010565683.1, read on the forward strand.
GGACATGCACTTCAGTTTGTTCTCACAACAGATTAAATGATTATTTTGTAGTATCTCACAGACCATGTAGTCATGGCTAAGCCAGTATCTTCTTCCTGATAGGGTAAGAATATGCATATGAGAACACTGGTTGCAATTACTGTAAGACATCAACCAAGACTTTTTTACAAAATCTTTCCGTTTTTATGCATATACCTTTTCTGGTTTGAATTCTTTTCCATGTCAGTTTAATTTATTGTTGTTAAAACTATCTGCCTCCAGGAGAAAATAATCCAACTGGATGTCAAAAAAACATTTTTGACAGAAAATTTTTTATGAGTTACAGTAGCTAATTAACATTTAGAAAGTATTTCAAATATGAAAAGGATTACAGCAATGCTAAGTATGGTAGCAGTTATCCTCTTCTAGTCAGTAACAATTATTATGTATCAGCATTTTTAAATTACATATCAACCCCACATTTCTCCCATTGACAGATAGAGACATACATATTGACAGTAGCATAAATAACTCATACATCATTCTTCAGTCTTTACGTTAGTGGCACATGAAGAAGAGGGAAACATGCAAAAATTGACTTTTACAGAGCTACGGAGAGAAGTCTACATCAAAGCACAGATGTAATTAAAGTGATATTTGAAAAGATTTAGTCATGAACACTTTCTCTGTGTCTTTCTCTCTGTTGGTTCTCTTCAATACTTAATTATTTCATTAATCAGATGATTCCATGATATGCAAAATAGAGTGGAAATCTACTGTTCAACACATATTTATATAACATGCCCTCTATGTTTTCCTTGGCTGCTTGGTGGACCTTAAGAGCCTATTTTCAATATTTTGATTGTTTGAGAATAATGTCAAGAATGACCTGTACAGCAATTTCCTTTCTGCCAAGCCTCTTTTGTTCTTAATTATATGTTGCACTGCAGCATGTTTGGATATATTCACTGACCTGTAGAAAGAAAAAAAAAAGTGTATTCAAAGGTGATTTGCCCAGAATAGATCCTGTCACTGATAAAGTATTCTTATTTCTTGTAATTTATTGCTATATGTGATTGTAGCTGTAGTATCAAGTGGTGAGACCTCACTAGGTCCCTTAAGGTCAGTCTAAGCTTGTGCTCAGAGAGAGATATCCAATACAGACTGAAATATCCATGGAAAACTTAAAGCACTTGGTTCATTTTTCAAAATCTAAGTCACAGCACATATCACATGCCCCCCCTTGACACTGACACTGGTAAAGGTGCCCAGCTTACCTTCAGCCTACAGTATGCAACTTTTCTGGTCTTAGTCACTTTGATTGTGATCCATGGCAGTCAAGCTAAATTAATTAACCGCTCCCATGGAAAGGGCAGGGGTCTCCCCTCCACAACCACCCTCCACAAGCCCTTCTTCTTCCCTTCCTTACTTTCTGTTGCTCTCTCCTCTTTCCTTCCATCTCTTGCACCAGCTCTGGTGCCCAAAAGACATCATTAACTCAACTCACAAAAGTAACCCAGATCTTTTGGCTCTATATTCACAAATCAGATCAATACATCTGTTGTGCACCAGAGTTGGCCCAATGCAAGTGGTGGTGACACACAGCCAGAAGTAAAAGAGGAAAGGTGAAGATAGCAGGATGGAGTGGGAACTCCTCCATTCAGCGGCAGAAACCTTCTATCCAGGCCCACCACATTTCATAGAAACATGCCAGTACTCATGTCACTTAACTGCAGACAGATGGAAACAGGATCAGGTTTAGGCTATTTACTCCCCTAGGTAATCAGAGGAAAAAAAAATGGTACTTCTGCAGAATGATTCATCTAGTCTCATCCCTCTCCACTGACTACGGAGGGGGCATTTGATGGCAGATTTAAATTAAACTTGTAAAGAGCAATCTGAGCATCTAAACAAGTGCGTCTAAGTGCCACATGAGACACCATAGAGTGTCATATCCATCAGCCTCATACAGACATTTTGGACATCCCAAGGCATCCATAATGGTACTGATTCTTAAATGTAGGCACCTAGATCACTCTCCCAACATCTCACTTTTCTAAGTGCAGTTACTTAAAAAATAAATGGAATGACTCTTCAATTCCCCCTCCTTTCACACCAGTGTCACCGTGTGGACCCAAAGAGAATTGAAACTATAAAGAGAAATCAAATCTGAGCACACTTTGCATCTTTGTTCCAGGAGCCTAATCTAGCAGCATTAGTCAAAACAGGTAGCTCATCAGGACACCACATGTTCTTCCTTTCCTGTCTGCAGAAACAAACACTTGGGGGGTGGGGTGGTGTTACTTTTCTGAATCCACATTGAAAGCCATCCACCCAGACAGAATTTTGCCCACTCCAGAAAATCTGTCCGTGGAAGTTAAGTAATTTTCATGTTTCTGATACTGCTCAGTAATCTAAAAAAGCTATTTTTGTATTTTCCCCAATGGCTCCCATTGCTATGGGATCTAAGTTTCTCACCATACATTCAGCCTCTCACATCTCAGTGTTCAAAATATCTCAGGGTCTATAGTGCTCATGTACTTTAATATGTGTCTGTTTAACTACATATACTTTAGAGTGTCTCCATGCTCTGCCCAAACTTTCTGACTACGTTATTCGGCCTTCGCACTTATACTTCCCAGAACCATAGCCTGTTTCCGAAGGCAAAACATCCAGTACTTTAAACACACATCAAGATAATTCCAAAACACAAAAAGATGGATATTTTTAGTAAATATGCTCTTGGCCAAACAATGCAGTCCCTTCATGCCATGGCCATAGAGAACTCCGGTCAAAGCCACCGAATATGTTTGAGTGGAGAAAAACAGAACAACAACAAAGGAAGAAAACAATTTGGATAGAGATGCTTTTACCCCAACACACATGATACTTGTTCCAAGCACAGAAGTCTAAATTCAATTCTTTGGCTAACAAAGGCTTGAACACTTCTCCCAGGTTACAAAACAGATTTATAAACACTGGGATCAAGAATGCTGCTGAGAGTACTTTCGATATCTCCAGCTAATGCTACCTGACTTTAATCAATGTACTCAGGTATTAATTGAGGTAGGTATCAATTTTCAACACAAAATATGTCCTAAAAACTATAGATCTGTTATTTGTATCATACATGCAAGATCTTCAATGACCTTCTACCACTTAGGGTACTGTCTTAACACCCAGGCTAATGAGTCATTCCCTCTTTGATCCTGTTATTTTCTTTTATCATAGTGTGTTAATGTAAACACTCAAAAGAACTCTTGCCAAACTGGGCATCTTCTAAATATTTTTGTCTTTGCAGTATCTCTTGCCTGTAGACACAGTCTGTATAAATATTTCTCATTTGTCCTCTGCAGTCTCCCAAGAGCTCCAGCTAGATTAAACTGGATAGAAACCAACACAAACCAACATTACACTGGGCAGTTGGGAAATCCAGAAGGAATTACATCACTTTGCACATATGTGCAAATAGAAACTGGTATTCCAGTGGCAACTTTCTTTCAGAAATATATATATAAAATTTATGGACTGATGAGATGTTGGGTGACCATTCAGTATGACTATTTGTATAACTTTTCAACTGTTTCTTCAGAAACAGCAAACTAAGATTTTAATTCTCAAGTAGATCTCTGTCAGGAAACTTAGCACTTAAAAAGGCACCATGTCCATGAAATCATGGCATGTACAGCAGAATGATCATAGAATCATAGAATCATAGAATAGTTTGGATTAGAAAAGTTTAGGTTGTATACTCCATCCCTTTGCTTGGAGCTCGATCCAGTCTGATCAGGTTTCTCAGGAACTCATCCATCTGAGCTCTGAGGATCTCCAGGAACAGAGATTTGACAGCCCTTCTGGGCAACCTCTTCCAACATATTTCCTTACACCTAATCAGAATTTCCTATATTCCAAATTGTGTCTGCTGACTCTTGTCCTAAGAACGTCTGTACCCGTGCACCTCTCAGAAGAGTTTGGCTCCATCCTCTAGACAGCCTCCCATTAGGTAGCTGCAGACACCAACAAGATCTCCCCTTGTCTTGTCTTAAGGCTGAAAAAACTTCATTTTCTCAACATCTTTTACATCCCATGCCCTATCCCATCTTCTGCTGGACTTGCTCCTGTATGTCCATGTCTTCCTTGTGCTGAGGAGCCTAAATGGGGACACAGCACTCCAGATGTGGTCTCATCCATACTGAGAGGAATGGAAAGTTCACTGCCCTTGAGCTCTTGCTAATTTCTCTCAGGCATATAACACAAAGGTACAGCTTTGACTATGTGATCCAGAAAGCATCTAGAATGTTCTTAATGTAACACTAAATGTGAAACCACAGCAGAAATGTTCTAGTCTTATCAAAATGGAAGGCTGTCCTTAATCAGAAATAACTTTCCTCTCCCCAGACGGATTCCATCTGGGGAATGAGATTTAGCTGGATGATTCTTTCTACATGTCTCCTGGTTTCTTAACCAGAAATTATGGACTTCATACAGGAACCTGTCAAACAAAACCCACAGTCCCTTTTGATCCTAAATTTATTTCAACTTTCTTGCTTCCAGTTGCTACTGGTTGCTGTCAGCATAAACTGCACCTGATTCTTATGCACAACAGCACCCAGTAGCAGTATTCAGACAAAAAGAGTAAATAATGCTAGTTTTAGCAATAGTTGCAACAGAAGACAATTTGGGTGCCATGAAAGTACAGCTTGATACGTCCACGAGCAGAGCACTGTGTAGGTTTCTTCAAAGCAGTTCATAGACATGAAGCTCTTCTCAGCATAGGCTCACACAGACAATCAATCTTGTTCCCATGGACAAGCTCTTCATTGATCATCGATGTCACTTCAGACAGCAAAGAAACAGAATCTCTCTCCTTCAGCATCAAGACATTAAGAGAGGCATGGTAGGAAATGCTCTGCTTCACTAAAAGACCCACATAACAAAAGCAGCACAGTAAAGAAACCAGGTCACTGCAGATGACTGTACCAAGTGGGCTCGTGCTAAACCAGGGCTCAATGAGACGTATAACCTTACTCCAGACACATCCACTTTGGAGTTTTTCTCTATAAAATCATCATGAATTCCCATGTTCACCTACCCAGAACAACCTGGTCACATTTCCATCGGTTAAGTAGCCTGAGAATACCTAAAATTGAACCAAGGATATTTATTCTCCTTCTAAGGATTTGCACTCACTCCGAAATGCACAGCTTTGTGTTAGTGTTCTTTCTTCTGACACCCTTTTCAGATACTTAATTGCTTCCTGGTGTTTTTGTAAGAATTTGTTTTGGTTTATCATGTTGCTACACTATACATAAAAGACAAAGCAATTCTCTAGACATCTCTTAACAGTCATCTCTGCAAACGCTCTACTCTCTCTTAATGCTGATTTAAGACAGGACTCATTCCAAGACAGGCCAGGCAGCACAATGTTATACATGATGCAAAAGTGGTTCAAGTGAAAAGAGTAAGCCAAAGACCAGATTAGAATAGCTTCCAGACTCATCCTTTTTTATTTAAAAAAGGAACTCCAGGAAGTCCTCAGTGGCATTTACAGGTTGAGATTTAGTGAATCGAGTGAATAACTTACTGGGGGTAGCATGTGGCACTTTTACCTTTGTTTTCTCTGCTGTATAAGAGTTTGACCTCCGTGGCTGTCAGTCACTTATCTTTCCCTGTTCATGTCCTCACTTCTTTAAAGTAATATAAACACCTTTTTAAGCACAGAATGACAGAATAGTTTGGATGGAAGGGACCTTTAAAAGTCACCTAGTCCAACCCCCAAAGCATGTGCTCACATGGCTGCATTTGTAGGAATTTTCCAAACTAATCTTATTGGAAAATGTTCCTCTATCTGTTAAAAATCCGAGAGTTTGTTAATTGGTATTTTTTACAGTGTTCTTAATGGCACAAATATGTCTATGGTACGAAAAAGTGGACAGAAATATCATTCATCAGGCAAAGTAAGTCGTGAATGAAAGGCTGCATGCCTTCCCATACCCCCACCAGGACAATAAACATAAATCTCCATCAATATAGGGTCTTAAACATGGTAATACAAATTGGAAATGAAATCTTGTTTTATTAGGCAGAATAAAGGAAGCCTGAATAATGACAGCTACCAATGGTATCTATGACACCATAGCAGCAGAGGTCAAAAGGGCACTGGGCATGTATTCTGCTACAAAGCTCAAGAAGTTTTGCTGTTGTCAGCGCCCTCCCCTTCTCCCAGCCCTCGCTCCTGGGCGGACTGCAGACAGGAGTTCATTCATGGCCCTTTGCACATCCCTGGGTAGCCCTGGGTATCAGCACTCAAAACCATTGCCATGAGGCGAGCTGGCAAAACGACAGATGAACTGGGTCGCACTGAGGCCCCAACTAGGCCTACACCATGCCTCCAGCTGTGGCAAAGCAGATGTCTGTGGAATAGATAAAAGTCAGAGCAATCATCATCACAGCTTCCCAGAATATTCTTCTAGTGCTCCACAATCTGTAACACAGAAAGCCCCTGAGCCAAAATTAGTGTCTTTATAACAGCTTTGAATATGTTTTTCTGCCATGAATTTATCCATGCAACCCATTGAAACATTTCGCTTTTATGTAAATGTTTAACAACTGCAACGGCCTTTGGCAATGCATTATACACCTTAATTTCATGTTGTGTAACTATAACCACCTCCTTTTATTTGTTTTCAAGATGTTAAATGGAAGTATCATTTGATAATCTTGATTGATGTGTTGGAAAAATGCAGGAGGACTGCCTCTAAGACCACTGCCACTCACTAACCAGCTGGTCAAGGGAGGGAATACTTTCAGCCCACTCACTGACTAGTTCTTAAAGCAAATGGTCCAGGAAATCTCTACAGCAAAGGTGAATAGCTTATTCTAGCACTTCAAACCACAAATGGAGTAACATATTGTCACCTAAGATGTAATTTTATTGTCAACTACAAGGTATATCAAATCAACTCTATTACTACAAATTATCAGAGCTACTGATAAAGAAGATTTTGTCAGATTTTATACTTCTTTGTGCTGGAGTCCAGGTTCCTGAGGTTTTTTTTCAGATCCTGATGGTACTTGGACAGGAATTTCTTTCTGTTTATTTATTTCCCCCTCACTCTTTATAAACCCCTAGGTGCTGTGCAAAACTAATTTCTATCCAGTCTGAGACTTTATCATGTCCATCATGGACAGACCACCCTCACTTAACTATCACTTTTTTATGGTGTCCAGAACTGACTCAATCCACTTTATGTCACTTTAGGTGAAGGTAAGTAACATGGTCTTTGTTACAAGGTCAAATTTTCTTTCATTCCTTGCTTTCCAGATTATCTGGCAAGTGGTTTCTGAGGTCTACAATAATATCTCCATAACATTACCATGTGCGTAGGTCCCTGTGGGATTATTTTGTTAATTTTCCTTCCCTATGAGAAATGAACATTTATTCCTACATTGTTTCCTATCTTTTAGCTAGTTATTTATCTTATTCCTCTATCCTTTCACAACCTAGTGTCCTTATGAGTCTTCAGTGAGAAACTTTCTTGAATATATTTTGCAAATGCTAGTGGACTATTACACTTACAGTTACAGAATCATAGAATCATATTATCATAGAATTATAGAATCATAGATTCATAGAATCATAGAATCATAGTATCATATGAATAGTTTGGGTTGGAAGGAACCTTTAAAGGTCATCTAGCCCAACCCTTCTGCAATGAGCAGGAACAACTTCAACTAGACCAGGTTGCTCAAAACCCTGTCCAACCTGAGCTGGAATGGTTCCAGGGATGGGGCATCTACCAGCTCTCTGGGCAACTTGTGCCAGTGGTTCACCACACTCATTGGGAAAAATGTCTTCCTTATATTTAATCTGAATCTGCCTTCTTTTAGTTTAAAACCAAGTTGCCTCTTACCACACACTTACCACAGTAGATAAATGATCTGTAGCGTGTTTTTCTTGGTGAATTACAGCACTTGCCAGCAAAATGGTTCACATACATACACAGTTCAAATTATATTTACTCAGAAAGAATACTTGTGTCAAATTCTTGAATACTATCTTATTTTATTAGCCAAATGTTGTTAGTTCTTACTGACTTCTAGACTAAATGATGAGCCTGTTTGGTGATACTCAGTCTCACCAGGTAGGATGTCACCTTAGACAATCACATTAGCCCCTTCTATCATGATTACAATTGTTCTAAAATCTAGTGGCAAAGTCCCAGTGTCATAGGAAATAAATAAAAAGCACTCGTGAATTAGCCTGTGATGTTAGTGATAAAAGAACACAGCTGCCTTATAGACTCATCTTGCTGGGGGTTTTTGTTACCTTTGTGAGGTAGCAGTCTAAGAGTACTTGAAAGGAGTAATCCATGCATACAGGGGAGAGCAAGGACTGAAAATATGCTTGAACTGGCACTGAAACCACAAAGAAACACTATTACTGCTCTGCATCCTGCCTCCCTTTGACAGAAGATGTCACAGTATAATCCACAATCAACTAACAAACCTCATACGGAAAGCAGGAGTAACAAAAGGCACTACGTGCAATAGAGCATAGGTGCTTATAAGTTCTGAGCAGGAACTTAACCAAACTCTCTGTGTAAAAAACAGAGGGACAACTGAACTGACCAGCAATGTGCTGAAAGTTGGATGATAGCTATAAACCCATGGCACTTTAATTTGTGTGAGCAGACCTAACTCATTCCCCCTTTCTATTTTGTTTATATTCTACCTTTTTAGAAAAAATTAAGCTTGTTATCAAAACTTTCCTGCTCCTAGCAGCTATGGGACATGTAAGAACCTTAACTTTCCCGACTCAGTTTTCCACCTAGGATGAAGGGTTTGTGATGGTGGCATCCAAAAGGACCTTAAAGGTAGGGTTGGAGGGAAACTGTCTCGAAGATGACACCAAAGTGTTTCCCTGTGTTTGTTTTTCATTGCTGTGGCATTGCCGGCATGATGCCACTGGAAGTACCAGTTTTCTGACACGCTGTAGCTCTTAATTTGCCCCATGGCTTAATGAAGGAGTCTCTGAATAATAATGAAGCTGAAAACATGAGTCACCACTCTTACACATTATGCAACTGCTATTATTCTAATGAGAAAACATGAGATCTGAGAATTCATTTCACTGATAAAAAGCAAAATAAATCTTTTAAAAATTATTTCAATGTGATAGCTTCACTAACTGTTTTAAAATAAATAAACCCACAAACTTAGATAAATAAACAAAAACATCAGGATGATAACCGAGACTCACTGAGTGGAAAAGGGTACAAATGTAGTTCTAATTCCATCCATAAGCTTCTATATTCCGTGGACATAAAACTGGGCATTATTTTGTGCTGTTTAACAGCCAAAGAATACAGTGAATGAAAACCAGGCATGAGACAAAATTCAGATCTGGAAAATGTTGATCCAGAAGGATTATTGATAGGAAGTAACATGAAAAAATATTGTAATGTTCTTAAAAGAATCTATAACAGAAGCACCTCTGGATGACCATGTATGTTACAGGCCACATAGCTCAGAAGTGATACGGCAGAATTAGAAGAGTTTTAAAGCAGAATAATGAGCACAAATCTAAAGACTAAGTTTAGGAGATATTTACAATTTTTTTTTTTACCTGTGTGAATGGGAGATAATACAATGAAAAAAATTAAAATCCTGAAGAGAACAGGGGAAGAAAAGGCCATGAAAATTAACTCTTGGGAATTCAAAACCCATGCACAGAAATACATGTCTAATACATGCCTTGTGATTAGCTCACTTCCACAAGAAGCTCTTGTGACTATAAATTAACACAAACTAAAAAGCTGTTGATATTTTATCCATGCCACTATCAAAACCCAAAACTATCTGATTATGATCATTAATATGAACCAAAGCTTTGGAAGTCTATTCATTCTTGTATTGCAAAGAAACGAGAAAAATTAACATTTAGAAATCAGGAAGAGAGACTAACATGTATGTGTCTGCTGCATGGTTCTTTCTTCTAAGTTTCTGGTTGCAGGCATGCTCAGAGACATCGTAGAACTGCAAAATGTCACACTGGAGAGTACTTGAGCTCTAATTTGCAGCTCTATAGTTATCTTTGTTTATTTGTTTGTATGCCAGGAAGCCAGACTCATCTTCCAATGCCTGTGTATTCCCAGAGGTCAGAAAGATGATGTGAAAATGCCTTTATGGTGAATACTTCTGCCCTGTATTCCAAAATCTGCTGTGCCAAATATGTCTTTTCAATTGATGAGTGGACTAGATCCTCTGTGGATATGAATCAATGTAGCTTCATTGATTTCATTTTACTTGACTGATTCATGCCAGCTGAGAATCTGGCTCAAGACTTTAATTGGCTCTAAACAGCAAGGAAAAATGAAAAACCAAAATGAATCAAACTAACACAGGTATATTCACTCCTTATTTAATACACTAAACTCTATACTATTTCACCAGCAAATCTCTGCACCACCCAGTTCAATGTCTTTTGGATGTTGCACTTCAGTCAGTTACGGAATGTAAACAGGCACTACCCAGATAAAGTCCTGGAGAGTGAGGGAAGACAAAGGGAAAAGAGGGCATTGGCTTTCCCAAAAATGCTACTTCTGTGAGTAATTGACTCGAATTTCCTAATCCTCTCTACTTAAACTCACACAAAGCGAAGTCAGTCAAACACCGCTTTTTAATAATATTCCCTATGACACCACTTTTAATGGCCATGACATATTTAAGTTCAAATGAACAACCCTTATTTTGTTTGTGCTTGTTATTAAGCACTCCTGGGTGAAGAGTGGGATAAAGTCCCAGTTACGCAGGTTCTGTGTTTTGCAACCCAAGGTAAGATTAGGGTCCAGCTAAGTTAGGCATTGAACAAAACACAAATATAAAACTTTAGAGACTGTGGAGCAAAACACACAAGAAAAGAAAGAGCAGCACCCATTTGTACAAAATCCACGAGCACACAGCGGCTGCAGGCCTGGCTCAAAGCCCTCATTGAAGACTCCGTCGAAAGGTAACTTGGCTAGTGTCACCAGGAAAGGTTCCAGGTGGAGTGAAGAGCAGCTTGAAGTCAAAAGCCTTCTCTCCAGTCAGAGTTTAAAAGGAGAGGAAGTAGTACAGGGGGATGTAGACATGAAGACAGCAGTTGGAGTCCCAAGTCTTTCATTTTATGGATGTGGATTAAAGAGGGAGACTGAGGACAGTAATGCCCTACGCATATACAGTCCTGCTGCTAGTAAAGAATATGGTTGCGCAAACCCATCCCTTGACACGTTGTGGCCATGTGGCAGCTCTTGTTCTCCATTTGCACTGGGGCCATGTAAAGATTTTTGTAAGCTCTTTTCATAATATTTATTTTGCAATTCTGATCTTTCCAAATGCAGCATATGGTGCCTTTCCAGGAGCTCAGGTCCCCATCAGATATTTATTTTAAAAGTTTTGCTAGAAAAACACAGATGTGGGAGAGTCGTTCAGGCAAAACGTTTCTTTTTTCTAAGAAGGTGCTTCTCCTATGAGCTAATCAAAGATATTGAAGTTTGAAAACATGATGTAGTCCCAATTAACAAGTGTCATCACAGAATGTTTGTCTTTTGGTTAATACAACCTCCAAAACCGTCTGTGTGTCACATGAAAACCGATTTAAGAAAAGCCGCAAGTCCCAACAATTAATCATAACATTTATACAAGAGAATTCAGATGGAGATTATTTTATGTAGAGAAGAAAAATAAATTCACTTATCAAATTTCTGACAGTTACTCTGTGTTCACATGACTCTGACCAATGAGGTGATGTTCTGTGGTGAACACAACAAAGAGAGGAAGTACTGATATTACTGATATCAATACTTATATTTTGCTTCTATACACCCCAGTGGGCCATATTTTCTACTGCCATAAGTTGGTTTTGCACGAGCTGTGGTTTCAGCTTCTTATCCTTACTTGAGGTTTGATTCAAATTGGCTGCTGGAGCTTCTCTAACATATTTAATTCACTTTTTTAATGGACTTAATATAAGCCGGGCGCTTTCCTCCAGCTGATGTTGGTGAATGGAGCAAAACCTGATGCAAAACTAAGTTGGAGCAAATGGCAGCTTCTGCTGCTTACTTCCCACTCACCAGTATTTCAGCTTCTTTCCATGACTTCAAGAGTCCTGCATTCCTAGGTTGTTAAGTGGTAGCTTCACTGCTTGGTCAATAAGGGCAAGCATACATGAGCTGGTTGTGGTTCTGGCCATATGTTCTCAGTACTTGGCAGTTGCAGGATTTTTTAAAGCCTATGCCATAGGCCAGGCATGACATGACCATGAGTAACAAACCAATCTTTACACTCTCCAATCAACTTCTCTTCAGCAGGCAACAATTCAAGAAACATATGAAGTGCTGTACTGATATCTAAGTATTTATTTAAGCATATTATTCTGACCTCTAGGAAGGTCACTGTTTGCTTCACAACTGTAGACCAATCTTGCATACTAATACTAAAATTTCATAAATTCCATGTTAAAGAACACCAGATGTGCTTGACTGTTTTCAGGCTAAGCTAGGAATTTGTTTACTTGATTTATTTCAGTGTATTGTCTTTATGTTCTACACCTGCTATCTTGTCTGGAGAGTACCTAGGAAAATGTTTCTAGTCCTTGGTTATAAAATTCTGTTGTCTAACAAGAAAGGAGTACATAAAGCATATAAATGGTTTCATAATCTGAAGAAGTCTTTAGATAATTGTCACTGTCTTTGGAAGAAAGCAGAGATGACACTTATTCAGGTGCAGAACCTTATAATACCCCATTGATTTAATGGCACATATTCAGTTTATGTTTGGCCCATCGAAATTTAGAAGCCTAAGTTCACTACTTGGGACTGGAAGGGAACTTCTAAATCATTATGTCCAGTCCTCTCCAATTCCAGGTGCCATAGGTAGCACCTGGACCAGCATCAAAGAGCCCTTAAAAAAGAAATACTTGAAGTCTTTAAAATGTCAAAGGTGTCCCTATTCACACCATGCTGTACTTCCAATTAAAATTCCAGTTTGAAGCACATAAAGGGTTAATAAATGATGAGTGGAGCTTTCAAGAAATTGGTAAAGAATGGATGTACATTTTATGTAGTCCAACGGCTTGACTGATTAGGTCTTAAAACATTCAGTATTGTCATCTATTGATGTGCTTATAACTAAGACATGGCCCAAATCTATAAAACATTTACAGTTACTATCAATCATTTATTAACCCCTTACATATGTTTTATTAATATAATCTTAATATAAAGCCAAGTTAACATCCTATAAAATTCTTTGGGGAGAATCATATCGATCAAGTGTTATGGAATCAGTCAGAAATAGTAATCTCTTACATTACATAAGGCTACTTCTAAAGGAATATTGAAATTATTTTATTCTTTCTACATTCTTAAAAATATTGAGTGATTCAGAAAGATGCAGACACTGAATTTCTATGACAGTATGTAATAAAAATCCATGATGATGCTCTCCGTATTATTTTCAGGAAAGTAAAAGCCCTATTTTTTTTTTTTTAATCTTCAGTTTACATCAACAAAACTCTCAGAGGCAAGCTACATGATGTAAGGTCTTAAGGGAAAACTGAAATGAAAATTCCCTCCTGAAATGAAAGGGAAGTGAGGATCTCTAGGCCTTCTCTGGAACATATCTAAGGTTCTTCATCCTAAGCTGATGAGCTCTACAACGCACTTTTGAGATTCAAGTGCTATTGAAAATAGCACTGCACACAGAAGGGCTACAGCAATACTTGTAGCTGGTGAATAAAATCCATATTTCCATAAGAAATTCCCCTTACCACAGAATTATAGAATGTTGGAGATGGGAGGACCTCTGGAGATCTACTCCAAGCCCCTGTCCAAAGCAAGGCCAGCAGGAACAGGTTGCTCAGGGCTGTGTCCAGTCTCTTTGGGCAAACTGTTTCAGTGCTCAGTCACCCCTACAGTGAAAAAGGTTTTTTTTCGTATATTTGAATGGAAGTTCTGTACTTCAGTTTGTACGCATTGCCTCGTGTCCTTTCACTGGGCGCCACTGAAAAGAGACTGTCTCTTAATTACTTTAGCGGTCCTTTGCTGGACACGTGTCCATGTCTGTCTGGCAGCAGGCAGCCCAGCACTGGACAGAGCACTCCAGATGTGTCCATCCAGCATGGAGCAGAGGTGAAGCATCACCTGCCTCATCTTGCTGGCAAAGCTTTGCTTTTTCTGCAGGTGACCACTGTTGTTCTCATAGGTTTGCCCGCTGCCTTTATGCCGAAGACAAGTAGATTTACCTGTTTAGACTCTATTTATTTACATCATTCTCTTCTGCCCTCTCTGCTTTTCACTGTTGTTTCCTCTGATGTATTTTATGATCCACCTGTGCAAAGAATGGCAAAACAAAGTCTCCTTTCTAACACCAAATCTCCCTGAGCAGCTTTCTCAGTCAGACCTGCCATGTTTTCGACTAGATCTAAGGAAGAAATTTTTCACAATGACAGTGGTGAAACTCTGGCACAGGCTTCCCAGAGAGCTGGTAGATGCCCCATCCCTGGAATCTTTCAAGGTCAGATGGACGAGGCTCTGAGCAACCTGATCTAGTTGAAGATGTCCCTGCTCATTGAAGGGATGTTGGTCTAGATGACCTTTAAAGGGCCCTTCCAACGCAAATTGTTCTGTGATTCTATGATTCTGTGTCTCCCACTTCACATGTGACAGATGCAGCTCATCCACATTTCATGCTTTCTCACTGACCATCCGTGATGCTCACATTTCAACCCTATCATTAATGTCCCTGGAGCCGGGCCATACTCTTCCTCCCATGATATGGCTGAGCAGTTGTGTCTGGTACCTTTGCCTTTGTAGCAGAAGAAAAGCTCAGGTGCACCCCAGCCCCCAGGCAGAAACATTTCAGTATGAATAGGTTATATTGGAGCAGTTTCTCTCTCCAGAACATGGCCCTTTCTTTGAGACATGAACTTGTTTCCACGGAAATCAATAACTATAGTACAAGTGTCTTCCATACAGAAAAACTCATTTCAAAGAACTGCACAAGTTGAAGAATAAGTGTGACCATACTCTTTGCCTAAATTTCCCCTTATTTTTTTACCCCTGAGCTTAGCTATGAACCAGGAGAGTATTGCAACCAAGAAGTTCCTGATTCATCTTTTTTCTAAGTGTTTACTAGCCTGAATGCATTTGACAGGAAACTTCTAAGGGAAGTTTTCAATGGTGTTTCCAAAATACATTTTAAAAAACGCTAGTTCACTAATTGCTAGAGGAGAAGTAAGATAGAAGGATTTTTTCTTTATTTTTTCTTTACCTTAGAACTGATGCTGTGGCCATTAGGTATTAGCACAACTAATTCTGATTGCCATGGCATTCACAGCTCAAATCCCACACATGCAAATTGGGGCTTCTTTTACTGCACCCTTTGAAAAGCAATCGTGCAAGCGTAGAGGCTGAGCGTGAAAGTGTAAAAGAGGACAGGTGATCTTGGAGATGATATTAGGCATCAGCTAGCAAAACAGCAGTCAGAGGCCAAGAAAAGCCAGATGACAAATTTATGTGAGACTGTCACATTTTTTGCCCTTATAAATTAACATGCAGATGTAGCTGAGCAATAGACCACCAGTAGATATGTTAATTCCCAGCCCTATACACTGCTTCACAGCAATGGAAATATGAACCTGTAAGAGGTCTTACTGGTCTGTATGAGGACCCAGTGGAGCTTGAACCGGAGCCTGCAGTCTTCTGAGGACTATGTAAATTTTGTTTGTGCAATCTGAACTAAACCTTTTGAACTTGATCCACAATTCATCAAGCTGGCCTGGCCAGATGCCACCTCCTAAAGGGACCCAAGCAAGACACACTGCAGTGGGGACAACATTGCTGTAAATTTAAACCGTCAAGGGGTACCAAAAGCCATGTCATCTGTTGTGTCTTTCTTGAGTTTTCTGTTGACTTGTTCCCCAAGTGAAGACAGAATTTTAGGCAATACCAAATGAGTTCTGAAAATCTTAAGTGGTTTTGCAGTTTCCTTTTTTCCCAGAATTACTTTCTACCTACTACTCTCCCAAAGTCTGTTTTTAATTCCTCACAAATATCTGCCACTATCTCACTAGTTCCAATGAAAAGCAAGCAAAACCAAAATTAAAGGGTGAGAGATGGTAACATACAGAACAATCTAGACAATAAACTCTGCACAGGTCCAAACACAGCCTCTCTTTTTTTCTCTCACACACACACACAGGTGAAAGACTAATGAGTCAAACAGCCATGTGAATCTTAAAGCTTCTGGTTGTCCAGCCTGCCACGTCAGTGCTATGGAATGGGAATTGTTAATTTAGCATGACTTTCTGAACAAGTCCAAAATAGCTGACTGGGTATCATGGCATTTGCCAAAAAAATTAATAGAAGACCCAGAGATTATGAAAAGAACTTTTCTGGACACCATCCAATTTGCCCATTGATTGGCCTGCAATAGTTTTTCATGCAGCATGGAGTAGAAAACCCTGAGCTGAGCTGTGAAAACACGCAGGATTACCTGTGTTAATGCACTAACCACAGAGCAAAAATAAGCACTAAATGCTGCCTGTATCTGGTTTATATTATGTGGTGAGATTACTTGTTCACTCTTTCTCTCTGCCCAGTAGACTTCCTATTGGACTGCTATTGAGAATGCAAGGTAAAATTTTTTTTTCATGCATATTAAATTGAAATTGGCTTAAAAGTACCAGTCCTAAGCCAGTATGCAAGTTTCTCTACTTTTCCCAGATGTGCCTGTGCTGACAATAAGGCCAAGCAAGAACAATCATAACCCTGGTAAAACACCAGTGAGGTGTTTGCACCATGCTGACAATTTTAATAATAGCCAAACAGTCCACATATTGTCAAAGTAAGAAAAGGGCAAACAGTTTTTTCAGGTTTTGCTTCGTCCCAGTGCTGCCGGCTAGATGCAACATGACAGCAGTTCAGACCTGTGGTGGGTTGACCCCGGCTGGACACCAGGTGCCCCCCAAAGCCGCTCTGTCACTGCCCTCCTCAGCTGGACGGGGCAGAGAAAGTGTAACGAAAGGCTCGTGGGTCAAGATAAGGGCAGGGAGAGATCACTCAGCAGTGACTGTCACGGGCAAAACAGGCTCCACTTGGGGAAATTAGATTAATTTATTACCAATTAAATCAGAGCCGGGTAATAAGAAATAAACCCAAATCTTTAACCCCCCTCCCCCCACCCCTCCCTTCTTCC